>NW_026937060.1:737500-777911 GCF_032062105.1 Saccostrea cuccullata
GAAATAAAAATATATTTTAAAATCAACATAATTAAGGATTAGATTAGATTCCATTCTTGGAACACTGTCTCGAGGCCTTTTTTTTTCGATGGTACCTGACTTTGAAATTACATGTATTACCAAAATAAAGTGGACTAACATTCATAATTAACATTTTCCTTTTATTTTATTTCTAGATAAAAGGATGGCTTCCTCAATTTTAAGACAAGGACAGCATTACCTGGAATGCGATATTTGTCAAAGTCCTGTCATCTTTACGTGCAAAAAATGCGCCGTTAAATTATGCAGCGAATGTGTAGGACGTCACATGCTTATCAAGTCCGAAATTGGTCATGATGTTATAAAATACAACGAACAAAACAAACCTGAAGGTGGAGAATGCCTGACCCACCCCCAGCAACAGTGTAGCGCCTTCTGCAAGACATGCGATATTCCTATCTGTGTCGTATGCATTTCAATCAAACATAAGACGCATAATATTTGTGAATTATCCGAGAAAGCTGACTTATTATCCGATTTTGTCACGACAGAAAATGAGCGGCTGCAATCAATGAGATCCGAATTGGAGAAAATTCTCGATCACATAAGTAAGCGATCAGTAGCACTTCCAGATGTCTACAAACAGACAAAAGATAACATTTCATCCCATGCTAGAGAGTGGCACCAGGAGATTGATAAAGCAGAGAAAACATTACACAAAGATCTTGATGAATTACAAGAAAAGCATGCAGGAGTATTGTTAAAGCAGAAAAAAGATTTCGAAGAAATATTGAAGCAATTAAAAAATCTTAAACAAACAGTATTCGGCCTGGCAAAATCCAAAGACGTTTCTGGTTTAATGGAATTAAAGCATGAACTTGAAAATCTACAGGTGCCAACCTTCATAGAAGAAACACGACCGGCATTCTTCCATCCTTTGAAGTTTAATGAGAGCTATACAACATCGTACTTTGGTTACATAGAGCCACTAGAGTCACACAAACTGTCAATTGACGTTCTTATACAACAAGATCAAACCCCTTCATCACGACAAGCTCTAGATGTACCTACAGTTCTGTCTTCCTTTGATACAGAGTTTCCAGCAGGAAGTAAACAACAGCCGTCTGTATGACATGGTTCCCCTCGGTGACGACAGAGTGTGGACAGGAGGTAACAGTAAGGAGCTGAAGCTGTTTGATCTCCAGGGACGTCTCCGCGACACTGTCTCCATAACTGATACTGGTCTGTACCTGGCACTTCATGACGGACACGTGGTGTACACCGATGGAAATGACAATACCGTGAAGAAGGTTATAAACGGTGAAGTAGACACGTTGTTCAGTACCGGGGAGTGGGAACCTCAAGGTATCACCTGTACCGCGGCACGTGACTTCCTGATCTGTCTCCGGACAACAGATGAAACAGAGTCCAAGGTCGTAAGATACAGCAGTTCCGGTGACGTGCTGCAGGTAATCCAGTACGACTCCCAGTACCAGCCTCTGTTTAAGGATGCAGTTTACGTGGTGGAGAATGGTAACGGCGACATTTGTGTAGCTGACTGGGATAAAAAAGCCGTCACAGTCGTTGACAAGTTCGGGATATTCAGGTTCTCCTACACAGGGAACAAAGCATCAAAGGAGAAATTTGACGTCAGTTCCCTTACCACAGACAGCATACATCACATCATCATCACGGACTTTGATGGTAACAAGATTCACATGCTGGACAGGGACGGCCGATTCCTGAGGTACATCATTCCTGATCAGGGGATACGGAGACCACGGGCCGTGTGTGTCGTTAGGGAGGGGGAGTTAATGGTCGGGGAGAGTTTGACGGGAATGATCAAAAGAATAAAATACCTACAATGAGGAGGGGGTTCAATGACAATATGTATACTTATGTGTGATACTAGTTCTATATTCAAATACTTGTATCTTAATTAATTGAAAATAATTGCTTTTACAAACAAGTACATGTATCGACGTAGCAGTTATCCAGATATTCTAATTCTTAATGCTATTTTTTGATATTTCAATCATCTCTATAACTCTGGGCATAAACAAATTTTTATTACGATTTAGTTAAACAAAAATTATATGATTTTTTTTTTAGAACGCTCTAATAATAGAATCAATTATAATCAATTAACATGATTAACAAAATACCAAATGATATAGAACCTAGAATAAACCCGTTGTGTACAATGCAATGATAAAGAATTGAGTTACCTTGTGAATAACAGTTTATTGTAATTTGAAGTTCAAATATGCTTTTTGTGTGTTTGTTATTAACTGAAATTCCTTATTCTCGTATGTTCAGATTTGCATTTTGTGTGTTTGAGAATAAATGAAATTTTTGAGATTTTCGTTTTGATTGGTTACTAGAAAGGCAGTACAAAAGATGCTTATCGCCAGAGAATTTTATATTTTTTATAGATGGGTGTTTTCTGCCTGTATATGATTTTGTGACTTTTTATTCTGACTAGTTCATAGTCTAAATATCGCCAGCGTGGCGCAGTGGTAATAGCGTTTGCTCAAGGGTCGAAGTAAGAAGTTGATCCTTAAGTCGCAGTTCTGAATCCAACTGTGAGACGTGGAGACCGGTCCTTCGGAGGAGACCGTATAAATAGAGATCCCGTGTTGCAGTAGTTGCTGTAGGAAAAAGATCCCTGCGTGCTCAATGGTTATGACTGCCGTGTATGAAACAAAATTTGCAGCTCTCAACTGGCAAGCGGATGTGAGTGAAACATTATCGCGAGGGACGTTAACAACAATCAATCAATCGATCAGTCATAGTATAAATACCTTTTTCAATAGAAATAATTGAACAATCGTATATGGTTAAGATAGTTCATGAAAAGGATTATGTTTTACTGTAAAAAAAATATGATACCAGAGCAAAATTATTTTTATGACACCCCTAGTACTTTGTTGAAACATTTGCAGATCGACCCTTAATGAAATACAAAATTGAACACTCCTGGCCTGGGGGCCATAAAACTTAGACGATCTCACTTTTGATCTCAGTCTTACTTTTTCTACCATATATTCCTTAAATAAAAGTGAGACTGAGATCAAAAATGAGCTCATCTAAGTTTTATGGCCCCCAGGCCTGATACTATAGTGACAGAAACGGTAATAAATTCATATTTGCAGTGGTAACAAACATGTGTTCCATGTCAAAAATAGAGGGATGCGTAAGTAAATCGAGGAAAAGGGGGGGGGGGGGGTGACAATATGAAAACAATCAGTTAAACGTTGAAAAATTCTAATATTAAGTTGTACTTTCATCAAAAGTAGTTTCCGCGGGAATTGACTGACAAATTTATTGCAACTATGTCATGTATTTTTTCCCCTAAAACGTTACCGCAGTCAAACATCTCTACCTAAAAAAAACCTTCTTGACAAGCAAAAGGGGATCTTTCCACATCGCGAAAAAATCTTTTCTTGGTGATGCTGGGCTCCTGTTTTCTTTGAGGCGGTCAAAAGTCATCTTTAATTGCTTCAGTAAATACATTTAATAACCCTGCAAATCACAGGGGGGAGGGGGGGGTCCCGCCTAATACAACCCTCTACATTTCCACATGACATAGTAATAAATAACCAAGTCTTTAATTTAAACTACATCTTTATAGTGCTGTGTGCTTTTCTAAATAAATGATACGTTAAGGGAAAAAATTGAAAGGAATCACTTCCTTCTATTTTAAATTAAAATAAAGTGTAAAAAAAAAAAAAAAAAAAAAAAAAAACGAATGCGAATAGTGATCGATCTAAAAAAAAATCTGTAATCAATACAAACATGTGAAGAGGACATAAAACGGACCCCTGGAAATTCCGGAGTGGGATCAGATGCCTTGGAGAGGAGTGAGGATCCCCCTGTAAACCTGTCACATCCACCGTGAGCGCTAAATATACTGATCAGAAAGACAGGAATTTTCGTTGTCAATTCAGTATCAAAATAAAAGCCTCACAATTGACTTCAAACGAAGCAGCCAATTAACGAGGCCCGATCTAGTTGATCTGCGCATACGTTTTAACGCAGCGTCGACTCAGGCACGTCACAGTACCCTTGGCTGCCGTCACAATTGAATAAAATAACATAATTAAAATGAAGTCAAATTGCGCTAAAATGTTTCGCTGATCTTGCATACCTGGTAGCTCTATAGACTGTGCATGTTGAAAATTGGCTTATTCTGGCATTTCTATTATAAAATTTACATGTTTAATTTTTTTTAAATTAATAATCAACTGTAGAACATAACATACTTTGAGGTATCAATTTCTTGGTACAGATTCATTAATTTTATCTTGTTTTATTTCAATTAGTGAGTTAGAAAAAACAAACAAACACTGCAACCAAAAGTAAACGATTGTAGTCTTTCTCATGATCATGTTGAAGAGTTTATACACACCCCTTTTTACTGCGGACTTAAATATGTATGGATTAGCTTGAGTTTTAAAAAAATCTCCGAATCATTCAAATGCAACCACCAAAATATTTTATTTTTCTATATAATACATGATATTAGTAAAAATCGTAATTTTGTCGCCTTTCTACCCCCCCCCCCTTTTCCCACGTAAAACAAGAAAACAAATAAAGGATGGAGAGAAAATTATTTCATAATGTAAGAATTATTTAATTTTTCGAAACTAATACAGTACATGTATTTCAATCATTTGTTGACGTTATGCAAACCCTATAAAAATATCTAGCTGGATTAAATAAGTCCTATTTTTGTGTTTTGCTATGTTCCCTTTTCACTGCAATAAAGGCTACCTCCAATTTTCTTTTCATTTTTTAAAAGAGGAATGAAAATCATTCCGTTTTCGTAATTTCCAGCTAGATTGGGCCTCGTTAATACGACCTAGATATAGGCTATATTTGCTAACAAGATCATTAAAACGTTCAGAAAATTTACGAAAATTTACAAAATTACAGCTTTACATTAGGATGCTGAAATCACTTTAACCTCAAAATTTCTTTAAGTAGCATTATTAAATCATTACCGATATATATCTAATACCCTTTAAAAGATACCGTAATGAGCAAGTAAAAGCAACGTAATGCACGAGAAAGGGGAGTGTGAGTGAAGGCTTGCTTTGTTTTGTTTTTACTGAGAAAATTCTTGAACAGAGTAAAATATATTGCCATGTATATGTCCATTCCAAGACAGACTTCCCCTTCCCTTTTCCCCCATAATATTTGGTTGAGTACATTCACTTTGCTGTACGATGCCCCTGTCATCGAAGATTTTTGGGCATATAGTTTTTTTCAGTCCGTCCGTTTGGCGGTCTGTCTAGTCTGTTTGTCTGCTGGTCCGCAAAACTTTAACCTTGCCCATAACTTTTGACTGGATGGGGCTATGGATTTCATATTTTACAAATGTATTCCTTATGACAAGATCTTTCTTTGGGCACCACCAAATTTGACCTTTTGACCTTGACTTTGGAGTTTTTCACACTTTTACACAATAATTCCACACTTTGGCCATTACTGTTTAATGGTTGGTGCTATGACTTTCATACTTCATATATGTATTCTTTGTGACAAAACCTTCCACTGGATATGAACAAAATTGAACATTTGACCTTGAGCTTGGAGGTTGAAATGAATTTGACCAGGGCTTTCATACTTCACATATTTCATCTTCATGACAAGACCTTTTATTGGATACCAACAATTTTGACCTTTTGACTCTCTCCCAGGAGTTTGACCTACTTAAACTTTAAGCTCGGCCATAACTTTTGAAGGGTTAGGGTTAAGACTTTCATACTTTACATGTTTTCCTTGTGACAAGACCTTTCTTTAAAATTCAACTTTGACCTGGAGGTTTACTACCTTTAAAACTTGTACCTTGACCATAACTTTTGAAGATATTGTGCTAGGACTTTCATATTTTACAATTGTATTTTTTGTAAGAAGGCCTTTTTATGGGTACCAACAATTTGGAATTGGATTTGAGAAAATTTGTCTTTCGCTATGTTGTCATATGGGGACATCAGTGTTTCACAAACACATACTTGTTTTTTCTGAGACTGAAATGGATTAATTTATGGAGAGAACTACATGCACCGTAGATAGTAATGATATATGAAGTTCTGATTGTTATAATAAATAACTTTCCAATCCTGTATTGTACAAAATAATGAAGCTGGATAACAAATCATTCTGTTTTCTGTGTCTGCAGATTTAATTTCATTGATAAGAGTTTTGTTAACCACGAAATTAAATCTGCACAAGTATATTCCTTCAACCCCCACCCCCCGAAAATACGCCCCGTTAAGTAACAAATCATAAAACAGCAAGGATCGCTCCAAAATACAGCGTCGCAGAGGTGGACGTCTGAACTTAATGAATATGTTCTACGTTTACTAGTAACATAACTTGGTGAAGCGGTTTATGAAAGAGCGTAAACTGCATCAAGTTATGTTATGGGTTAAAAGAAGATTTATTCCTTATGATTTAATTTCAGTGTAGACAATAAGACATTTTTTTTTACAAAAATGGCTTCAATTTGAGCATTTATTTTAAAAGTAACGTTAAGCGGAGTAATACGTTTTTGACATAACTCATTGTGACAAAGACATGTGTTATACAATATAAAATAAATCATTTATCCAATCAAATGACAAGTAGATGTATTATACATAGTTGTTGCAAGTAATGACTTTGGTGGGGGAAGGGGGTCAAATAATAATGAACAAAGATGTTAAATCATTTTTTATTTCATGTTACGCCAGGAAATCTTATTGTTTATATTGGGGTAATCGCTCTTATTACATCTCATAGGAGAACATGTATTTATATTATGGCCAACATTTTCACAAAACTTGTTGTACATGTGCTTGAATTCTTTAAAAAGAAGTACATATTGTATTCAATATATAATCAGAGTGCAAACGTATGTACGTAACACAAACAGTAAAATAAAACAAAATTACTTTATCATAATTATTTTTCCTAAATACACACAGTAAAAGAAAGCAAAATTACTTTATCGCAATTATTTATCCTAATTATAATTTTTTTGAAAAAACTATTGAGTTTGAGCTTCTTGGTTAGAAAATAATTTTATAATTAACTGGTTTTCTTAAAACATTTCTGCTTCAATCCTTTTTGACTGAATAAGCGTTTGGTTTTTCCACCAGAGGAGCTATGACGGAGTAAAGGTATTAATCGTGCAATAGTCTGTGGGATCCTGCCAATCACACTTAGCGTCGCTCTCACAATTAGCTGCATTAGTATATTCTGCACAGGTACAATTATCTGGATAGGCACGACAAAGCTCCCTTAGAAACTCTGCAATATAAAAATATATATATATCCATTTGTCACCCACTATTTTTAATACAGTATTTAAACTGAGTATCAAATAGCCCAGAATAACAGGATTGTAAATAGGCAAATTTTTTGATATTGCATTATATTTTTAAAGTGATTTTCAAGGAACGCCAACCTTTTTTAGAAAGTTTAAGTTAGCCTATCTACAAAGTCTTCTTCATAAAAGTATAAATATATATACCATATAGATCAACCGAAACTTCACTTGTCTAAGTGTAACCTCAATAAAATATAATTTTTCCCAAGAATTTGTCATTAAGGCATTGCTGATTTAACAAGTTTAGTCACAAAAAAATCAAAGTACATGTACCTAAAAAGTAATTAATTAAATTACAATTACTTTGCAAAAGTAATTAATTGAATTACAAGTACTTTGCAAAAGCAAATAATTAAATTACAATTTACAAATGTCTTTTTTTTTTAAATCCTTGTCAATGGATATACAGAACTACACTCATTTGTATATAAGCTCAGCCTCTGCACAAACAATACAATAATTAAAATGCTATACCTATTGTGCATCTTTGTGGTTTAAACTTTAGTTAGTTTAAGAAGTATTTTATTCATAATATACAAAGTGTACAATATGAAAATGGATTGAACAGCAGGCCAAGGGCCTACATTAGTTCTCTCCGTTTGAGATCAAGGTACAATTAAATTACTGTACATATTTTAAGTTCCACAAAACGTGTATTATAAATTATTATTGAGAGAATTATAAAGAATACATAATTGAAGAAAATTGAGGGAAAAAATGCATAAAGAAACAATAAAATAAATTTAAAAAAAAACCTTTTATTTACAAAACATTAAAGAACTATATCCAAGATCAGTTCGATGCAGTTTCTTCCACGCAAAATTTACATGTACACAAATTACATGGCAAAAAAAAATAAAATAAAAAAAAATAAATAAAAAGTCCCAGAATAATGCATACACACTACCCCGGATTGAAGAAATGTTGGATTGTTTAGCGGGGACAATATACTATGATTGTGCACTGCATAAAGTAATTGGCTGTAACTGAAAAAATAATTGATATTACATGGTATTTTTTTCCGTGTAATTAATTAAATTACAATTACAAGTAATTGAAAAAATGTTCAATTACAAATTACTTCCAATCACTTAAAAAATGTAATTAATTACAGTTAATAACAATTATTTATTCAATTACCCCATCCCTGATTTGTGCATGATACCACAGAATGGTATTTCCTACATAATCCTTTTGGAAATCCTTTTTGAGTTACTTATTTTATAAGAGAAGTTGAATAGAATTTAGAAAAAAATTATGATAGAAAGAAAATAATAATTAATTTTTTATTACAAAGAGATTCAAAGCAGATATTTAAAAGGAACCTGTTATTGTAGTGTCCCATACAAAGTTAATATCGGATTTAACCACATGTACTGATGTAACACAAACTAATCAGCCATTACTTTTATTTATAACATCAACTTCCGGTTGAGTACAAAGGGAGATAATCACAATTAAATAAATGAGAGTTATCTTTCTTAGATCACTAAATATAAGTTTACTATAATAATCATACACTACAATCCTCCCCCTTTTCATTTAAACAAATATCGATTATTTCAATTAAATTGTAAATGGACAAATCTATTTAGCAATTAACTTTAACACAGTCAATGAATCATTACAGTGTTTATAAATCATTGAAAAATATGTGAACAAAGGTTTAAACAGAACATGTTATTTCATTACATAGTCCTTGAATTTCACCGGCAAAGAGCGTTGACGAACTGGTCGGGCTAATTGCGGTGAACTTGTCGTCGGATCTTGAACATTGCTGTCGGATTCCTCTGCTGATGAGTTTCCTGATGACGCTTCCTGGACATCATCTGAAATCGCACTTTTATCGCTCGCAATTTGATTTGGAACTGAATTTCCTGAACACAAATCTTCATTTCCATTGGAATTTTCACTTAACACATTTTCATTCACATTTTCACTTGACACATTCACAGATTCCTTAGAATTCACAAACTTTTTCAAATGAGACACATTTCTTTTGTAATGAACTCCCTCCATGGATTCTAACACAACACTATTTCCATTTTTCTCGACAACTTTGAATGGATCACTATGAAATGTTGTAGATAACTTGTTTTCCTTGTTCTTCTTCATCAAAGCAAGATCACCAGGTTTTATGTCGCTAAGTGTAGCTCCTCTCTTAGCATCAGAATACATCTTCCCTTTTGCCTTCTTCTCCGCATCTCTATCTCTAACTCGGTAATCTGTCTCACGATAAGTGTGGATGTCTGGTAGTTTTGTACGAATAACTCGACGGAACAACAACTCGGCCGGACTCACTCCTGTTGTGGTATGTGGTGATGAGCGATACATCAGCAAATAAGTCTGAAGTTCCGATTTCCAGTCTTTCTTTTCTGCTTGTGCAATCTTCAGTCTCTTCAATATTGATCTGTTCTGGCGTTCAATTTCTCCATTGGCCTGTGGCCACAATGGGGTGGTCTTCCTATGGACTATTCCATTTATTTCACAGTAAGTTTTGAAATATTCGCTGACAAACTGTGGTCCATTGTCTGTTGTAATAGAAACAGGTAATCCATGTGTACTGAAGATCTTTGTCAACACTTCGACCATTTTCTCCGCCGTTGTAGATCTCATCACAGCCAGATCAATCCATCGTGAATAATAATCGACGATAGTAAAAATGTAGTCTCCCGATGGTAACGGTCCTAGGAAATCAGCTGCTAAATGTTCCCATGGTCGTGATGGTAGTTCTGTTCTGTGCATAGGTTCCACTTTTTCAGGTTGTGATACTAGCTGACATCCATAACAAGCTTTGTTCCACTGTTCAATGTCTTGGTCCATTTTAGGCCACCAAACTTTGGATCGCAATCGCTGCTTCATGATAACAATTCCAGGATGTCCCTCATGACCTAGTGCCAGTACTTGGTCGCGTAATGACTTAGGTATGACAATCCTTGTCCCTCGTAGTATCAGATGTCCAACAGTACACAATTCTGATTTTACTGTCAAAAAGTCTTTGTTCTGTAACTGATACCATTTCCCTGTTATCAAGCATTCTCTCAAGTTCTTGAGATCCTCATCCTCCAGTGATGCTCTCTCAAGCTCAGATACGGTCATTGCGATTGGAACAGCTTCCTCAATCACAAAGCGTAAGTATTCCTCAGTATCACTCGTCTTCGGATTTGGTGTATCTGTTGACAACATCCTTGACAATGAATCAGCTATGTTTGATTTACCCGGAATATGACGAACTGTGTAACTGTAGTTCTGCATCCTTAATAACCATCTTTCTACTCGTGCACATGGTTTCGATTTGGGCGAGAAAATAAATTCAAGTGGCTTATGATCCGTTAACAGCTCAAAAGTCTTCCCCATCAGGTACATGTGAAACCGCTCACACGCCCACACTAAGCTGAGTGCTTCCTTCTCGGTTTGTGCGTATCTGCGTTCGACGTCTGTTAAGGATCTACTCGCATAGGAGATAATCTTAGGTTTCCCGTGTTGTTCCTGGACTAATACAGCGCCTAAGCCGACTGGACTTGCATCTGCAATAACTTGTGTTTTGGCATTCACATCAAAGTAGGCTAAAGTTGACACATTAGCTAAACAGTCTTTAAGTTTGTCAAATGCTTCGTTTTGCTCTCATCCCCATGCAAATGACTGGTCTTTACGCAAAAGTCTGTTTAAGGGTTCTGCTACAGTGGACAGGTTTGGTATGAATCTGCCCGCGAAATTGACTAGTCCCAAGAAGCTGCGCACCTCAGATACTGACTGTGGTGTCCTGGCACTCCTAATAGCCTGAACTTTGCTGTCTGCTATTCCGATACCATGTTCAGAGAGTACGTATCCCATGAAATCGATCTTCTCCATATTGAATTGACACTTCTCAATGTTCAAAGTCATTCCTGAGTCTTCTAAACGTTTCAACACTGATTCTAGGTTACGTCGATGCTCTTGTTCTGTTGATCCATGGACCACAACATCATCATATATTGCATTCACACCAGGTAAGTCTCCTAATGTCTGTTGAATGATTTTGTTATACATTTCAGGAGCACAGCTCACTCCAAACAACAAACGTTTGTATCGATAAAGTCCTCTTGGTGTCATAAAGGTAGTTATTTCTCTAGAGTCTGGGGTAAGCTCTAACTGATGATAGGCCCACTTGATATCTAGTTTACTGTAAACTTTGCTCTGATTCAAGTCCTGCAAGATTTCGTCGACAGTAGGAATTTGATATCTCTCACGAACGACTGCCTCGTTAGCTCTTCGCATGTCGACACATATGCGAATATCTGAATTCTTCTTTGGTACAACCACAATAGGTGATACCCACTGACTTGGCCCTTTTACTCTCTCGATAACATCCATCTTCTCAAGTTCATCCAGTTTCTGGTCTAGCTTACTGCGTAAATGGTACGGTACTCTACGTACGGACTGAATTACAGGATGTACGGACTCATCAATTGGAATTTTAAGTTGGAAGTCTCTCAGTTTTCCAAGTCCTGTGAACACTTTCGGAAATTTCCCTAGTATCTCTGTTTTAATATCTGTGCTATTCACAGTGTGCACTGGTGCAACAGTACTTGTCTCTTGAATCTGTAGTACTCCAAGCTGGGTAGAAGTATCATAGCCTAGGAGAGCTTGTCCACTTTCTTCTACAACAAAGAACTCCGATGACACACACCGGTCTCGCGTACACACATCAGCAACAAAACTTCCTGCGACAGTCAGTGGTTTGTTACTACCATAGGGATACAGTTTCTTTGTCGATGCTTTCGACTGTCTGTGACATTTCACTTTTTGTTCCTTGAGTTGTTCCCATAAGTGTCTGTCAATAACATTCACTGAAGCTCCTGAGTCGATGATGACTTTTGTATCAATACCGCCAATACTAACACTAAAGTCATTCTTTGAACGATCCTGGTTCCGAATAGTAAACACATAAGTTCTCTCAGACTCCTCTCCTTGTTCTACTTCTGAAGTTTCAATATTTCGGACTGCTGCCCTCTTGGTTTTGTGCCACTTTGTCTTTGACTTGGTCTTGCAGCATGCTTCATAATGTCCTTCCATGTGACATTTCCGACACTTCTGTCCTCGTGCTGGACATTTCGGATCCGTGCGAATGTGACCATATTTACCACAAGCAAAACACTTTTTGTCTTGTTTATCCTGTTGCTTAAAGTCATGTTTATGTTTGTATCTACTCACTTTGTTTATGGTTTCTTGTTCTGGTTTGTGTTCCATAGTCACTGCTCTTTTGTCAGCTGCTTCCAAACTCTGTGCTGTTTCTCTCAGTTGTTTCAGTGTCACATTATTTTTCTCTAACAATTTCCTTCTCAGTCTTTGAGAATAACACTTCTCTATCACTTGATCACGTATACTTTCATCAATATTCGTAAAGTTACAATAAACAGCTTTCTGTCTTAGTCTAGTGATAAATTGTTCAACAGTTTCTGTCGCCGTTTGTGCCATAGCGCGAAATTGTGATCTTTCAAACGTGTGATTTACCTGAGGAGTGAAATGTTTATTCAATGTCTCTAACGCCACGCCATACACGTTTTCTCCATCACCCGGTTCGGGGACTTCTAGCGTGTAGAAAATATCCTGTACGTCCATCCCTGCCTCATGTAACATTAAAGCTTTCTTTTGCGCTGGGTCTTCTATTCCCTTTCCGCTTGCAAAGAGCTCAAATGCACGTGCCCACCGTGTCCAACGGATTCCTACCGAATTCACATCTCCATGTGGGTCAAACTTGTCAATCCTACTCACATCTGTCAAAATAGGTTTCGCATCTGCCATTGCTCGGCTCTGGTTTATTCTCTGGTTTATCCTCGTCGCCAGATGTAGTGTCCCATACAAAGTTAATATCGGATTTAACCACATGTACTGATGTAACACAAACTAATCAGCCATTACTTTTATTTATAACATCAACTTCCGGTTGAGTACAAAGGGAGATAATCACAATTAAATAAATGAGAGTTATCTTTCTTAGATCACTAAATATAAGTTTACTATAATAATCATACACTACAGTTATTACCGTCTTCCTTGGAAGACGGTATTATATAGTTGAAGTTTTTAACAGTCTCCGGACTATGCACTTCCTCTCTTTTGTGATTGGTAGAAATTGCATGATGAGAAAATTTTCAATTATTTCATTGGTTGAAATGCTGTTCAGGGCAAGGGAGATAACTTTCTGATGATCTAATTTTCGTATGACTTAACAATTTTGCAAGATTTTAAATCTTAAAAAGAAAAATGACAAAACGAACAACAAAATCAGAAGTAATTATATTCTTAATAACATGATATTTTTTATAGCAATAACTTAAAAGGTCTTTTTAATTTCAGTGTAAATAAATTTGATTTTTATTGCTTGCAGGCTTTAAAATTTGTTATTTTTCTTTTCCCCTTTCTTGTTTGAAGAAGTAACGGAATCGGCCGAGGTTTGCCGAAAGCTCTCGGTCAAAGTTTACGGAGATGACCGAGCGACAATCATGGTTGGGCTAATGCCAGTAAAATGCTAGTGTAGCAATAAAAAATTCAAAAGAAGTATACGGCCTGATAGCTATAGGCGTAGATCAGTTTACTGTTTAAGGTTGTTGCTAAAGACGGTAAGCTTTTTTAAAAAGCTCTACTTGTCGGACCATAATCATCAAAATGATATCTTACCACATTCCGCAAGATACCGACCCTCACTTTCTTAATGAAATCTTACCACTTTCCGCAAGATCCCGACCTTCACCTTCATAATGATATCTTACCAACTTCCGCAAGATACCGACCTTCACTTTCATAATGAAATCTAACCACAAACCGCAAGATCTTAATCTTCACATTTATCTATTACAACCTTCTGTAAGATCCTGACCTTAACCTTCAGAATGATATTTTATCACACTCCGCCTGATCATGCCCTTAACCTTCATAATAATCTCTTACCAAATTCCGCACTATATATTCCACAAGATCCCGACCTTAACCTTCAGAATGATCTCTTACCACATTCCGCAAGATCCATGTTTGTGTTTTCCAGCTCCTGTTGCACCTTAAAATACGCCTCCTCACATTCACCCCATTCTTTCCTACATTTTTCCTCCTCCTCCTCAACTTTTGTCAAGTCGTTCCTACAATCTTCGAGACGACTGATTTTCTCCTCGCAATCCCTTAAATTTAGCCTTAGTCGTTGGAATAATGCAAATAAATAAGAATTAGCGGCTCCAGCTGTAAAGAAAATTTTCATTTTTTTAAAAATAAGTGGAAATTCATATTATTGTTTATATGTAATTACACTGTATAGAGGACTGTTTTCGCCGGACTTTTCTGTTTCCGCCTTTTCAAATTTTAAAAACATGTTTGACCGTATAAAATTGACCCACACACAATAATAAGAAAATGTTGTTGTCTTTGGATTGGGCTTTTAGATCATTAGTCCACTTGCGTTGTTCGTGGATGGGGTCAGTTAAAATAAACAGCTGTTACATTTTTTTTTCTATATTCAGCATAAACAATTTAAGTAATCATAAATATAACTTTTGAAACAAAGAAAAAAATTATTTATTTTGAAATACCTGAAATGCCCAAAGCCGCTAGAACACCAAGGGAAGGGAGTTCAGATCCAGTCTGCGCGTTAATGGCGCTCAAAGTAAGGAACAAGAAGCCAATCAAAAACAGTGTTTTATCCATGATGATACGGTAATTCCAGGTTTCCTATTGGATGAAAGGGACGCTAATTTTCTGTAACATAACGATGTACTTAATGTGGACCTATTTAAATTAAACTAAATACAGATATCTACGGTTAATTCACTTCGAAGCAATGAAGTTGCTACCAATCTATACTCTCGATGTTGGCATCTTACTTCACGTAAGTTTTCGAGTGGATTGATTCTCCATGTAATATTGTTCCAGGTAAATCTGAGTTGCATGTATAATACATACAGGCCCCAAGAACATAAACTGAGATCAGACTTAAGTCAAAATTTTGATTTATAATATCTTAAGTTTTGTTGAATGTATTTGCTTCAGAATTAAAAATTTGATAATTTAATAATCTGATTATCAAAATTATTTCATGTTACATTGGTTTGAAATTTTGACTTAAGTCTGTTCTAGGTTTATGGTCTTGGGGCCAGGAATGTTCTTCAAGAAATGCTTCAAATGTATATTTTTCTGGATTAGCTTATGGGTCAGATCTGTAGGTCTAGCTTGCATACAAGCATAATGCAACTAAAACAATGATTCAAACTTTTTAACAGAAAATTTTTAAAAAATAAAAGAAATTAATAAGCAGAGTGATATCATATGATTAGGAAAATCGAAGAAATTTTACACAAAGATAAAAAACAACCTAAATAACCAATGATAGGTTATCTTTGTCATAATAACGACCATATTATAATTATTCATGAAATACTTTTTAACAAGATTGCTGATGTCCCTGTTGCATTTTTGTGTAATCTGCTTTAATTTAAGGGTCATAAACCCTTTGTTCACTTATACAAAATGTTGCTTGAACCTTAATGATTTTCCAGAAGAAATGTATTTGTTAAGTTAACAAGAAGACACTCCAACTTCGCAGATCTATAAAGGAATAATAGCCATTTCTGTCACTTAGAGTTAACTCCCTTATCAGAGTATCAATGAATCTTAAAAATTGATCATATTCTGGGTATGCTCTTGAGTAATAAAACATTTGATAGATGCCAACACCATATGCAGGTAGTTTTAGCTGCAATGATTTAGTTACAATGAACATGTCTGGGTTTTATTTTTACTGAATCTTCATTTTCTATTAACTTTTGTCTGGGAATGAATACGAGGGCTGTTCAATAAATAATGTCCTGAAATCTATGACATACACTGTACAACATAGAAATCATATGACATTAAACTTGACTTTCTCTCATGATTGAATCTTTAATGAATTGATAACAGTTTATGTGACTTTTCATCGCATAGTTTCATTGTGAGAAGCTGAGAAATAAGGGTTATTCGAGATACTGCGTTAAAAATGAATGGTAGAGAATCTATAAAGTAGAGTAAAATTAAACGCTTCATAAAAACTGCTGTAAAACTTGTTAAGAATCCCAAAGAAATATTCACTAAAATATATGAAATTTACAACAACCAATGTCTGTTTTATAGATACATAAGCAGGTGGATTTCACTGAAAAAAATTATATAATGGGCATGTTTGATTGACATTAAAACACATAGCAAATTAAAAAGGCATCATTTTGGGGGTACTTCTTGTTGTTTCAAAGAACCATTTGACAGTGAAAAAGCTAGGTACTCAATGGTCACTCTATTTTTTTAAAAAATAAGTGAAAACGACACCGTGTAAGAATATCTAAACAATTATTTTTTAAAAATCAGCAATTGTACTTTTCCACCTTTGTCTGAAATTCAAACAGATAATGAAACTTGAATCCATTGCTTTATTACCTTCAAAACATTTTTGAATGAGATGCACTTGACAAAAACAGCAATTAAAGATCTGAAAAGAGCAAAGAATTACAGACAAAGACAGTTTTACATGTCATTTTCTTAAATATGAGGTCTTTTTGTTCAAATTCGTATTCGGGAAGGCATTTCAATTTCTGGAGGAGTCTAGAAAGCAAATTTATTGCAAAAATCTCGAAAGGTTTATACGAGAAAGGACCAAGAATCAGGAATCCACTACATTTAATTTCTTCAAGACAGCGTCCAAACCCACGCATCCTGAAGAGTAATGGAGTTTGGGGGATAAACAGAACGTCAATTTCTTGTCACACCAATAATAGTAGCCAGATCTTTCACCCTTTGTCTTGTTCTATTTTCCAAACTTGAAAAAAAAACACATTTCAGAAAGAAGAAACAAGTCCAGGAAATCATAGGATCTGCTATATTCCATTATACGAAGGGCAATACTCAAAATGTTTTCTAAAAACAATCAGAAATTGGACAAAAATGTTTCGGACATATGTTTTCATAAAAAGAAAATATTTAAATGAAACCCTTAAGACTAAATCACTGAAAAGTGTTGTTTCTCTCCGAGCACCGAAGACATTATTTTTTGAACAGCCCTCGTACATGTAACATCTGTCGAGGTGAGTTTTATATATATTTTTTTATGATACATGCATATATTTTTCTTCAATAAAGAAAAATGTAATATACATCTTAACGAGAGTTTCATTCAAATATTTTTAAGTGTTATTCCTGTGTGTCAATCGCAATGTTTTGATATTTATTCAAAATGAAGTTTTAAAAAAAACAACATTTTAAAGCAAGAGATATCTTCAGTTTTAGTGAGAGGTAAATAAAATGTACCGTTTAACATACTGTAAACAATTAAAAGTATCTTTATATGAAGTACTGTAAACAATTGAATGTGCCTTTTCTTATTAAGAGACAGATTATGACTTAAGATAACCCAAGGCACCTTGCTTATGTAACTTTGTCACTCTGCCCTAGCTAACACTCATCTAAGCTGTAGGTATAAAAACATGAATTACATACCGGTATATCAACGCGTCTTGTATACTTTATATCATTTATACATGTGTCATAGAAAAAAATCTATACCTGCGTTATAATCCCTTCTTAAAAGTGAATGTATTGAGATTTAATTCTTGCAGTAAATTTGAAATATATCTATTCAGTCGATTCAAAAACACGCATACATTCGTATTATTTATGCTGATCTATTATTTTAGCTAACTGATTTAAAATTAACAGGTATAATTAAATAATGTTAAATAAGGTAAATTTAGGTAGATGTAACATTGAGATTACAAATCAAATGTTAATATATTTTATAGAGCATATTTACTGTATATATTAATTGAAAACATTTACTTAAATATACCTTATTTTTGTGATCATGTATCATATCCATGAATATATTTTTTATATAGACAACCTATGAATAAGTAAAGCTAGAGGAAAATATCATGAAGAATATAAAAGCGGCAATCAAAGGCAAATAGTTTTAAAGACTTACAATTTTTCCCGTAAGTGTCAGTCCAGTCTGAACAGTAATTTTCTATACATTTTTTGTGTTTTTACGTATCACTTTCAGTCGACGACAAGGCTTGGCTCGTCATCATGTTTCTACTCAATCAGAATACGGAAACGAAAAAAACATGTAACATGCTTGTTCCTAATAATCATTTTGTCCATGGATTGTACCGTATAGTACTTTAACATGTCTGTGATAAATAAATACCCAGATAAACTTAAAACCTTAAGGAGGCTAGGGGGTCAACAAATTATATTTTTTTTATTAACCACCAAATATAACTTATTCTTTTAGATATGATATCTAAGAAAAAATTCCTAAATTTTAGTTTTAAAATTTGATCATTTTATTATATCTTTCAAATGAATATGACTACGGAATGTTTCGTGTACCTCATCAAAACTTAGGTTCACAGCTCAGTGACCCTGAGTGTCGTCTCCATATGAGTGAAAATTTTTCGAGACGGACGTTAAACTATATACAGCGAATCAGTCAAAATGGTAATAAAAAGTTTTTTTTTGAAAGTGTAGCTGAGTGCAATTCTGGGTAGAGGGGGGGGTTCTCCATGTAATTCTGAATTCGATTACTTGTGTTATTATTATCCGTTGGGTTTAAAAAGAATGTAAGAAAACATCATTCCATCTTTAAAAGTTCAACAGGAACTTTATTGATTTTTTTAAAAAGAGTACTTGTACCTTTTGGCCTAATCTAAATTTAGTTTATTATCCATTTACAGTGTTTATTTTAGATGTTTTTTGTCCGTTTTTAGGTCTCTGCCTGCACCAGATATCTCGTTGAAAAGGTGCCAAAATTAATATATTTGGGGACGCTTCGGACTAAGAAACCTTTCTGCCTGTCGTGCATGTCGTATATCACCCATTCTCAATATAAGGGCACAAACGCCTCTCTGATTTTTTAAAAAATGAAGTTCAAGAAAACAATTTTTCTATCAATTACCTTTGAAGGAAAGTATCTGAAGATTTTGTTTCCAGATTTTTTTTCATCAAATTATAATACATGGAATAATGACAAGACGATAAAGCAGAGGGTGATTTTATTCAGAAATGTAGCTTGAAATGTACGTTACTCTTTCTTCAATGTCCAAAAAGATTTGTAAAAAAAAATGTAGTCATTAAAATCACAATTGGAATAGCTCATCTTAACACCAGCACATCCTACCAACTCTGTCAGCAACATATTTTCTCAGCATACGAACGTGCGTTTGATTTTTCCTTTCAAAAAACAATGGTTACTTTTTGATCCAGATGTATAAAAACATTTTTTAAATATATGCTTTAAATTCTTCTCTCTGTTTTGTTTAGAGCGATCAGTTTTGGAATCTTGTCATTTTCTATAGATACTGGGACCTAACATGTACATGTAGTAAAATTCTATTTTGTAGTTACTGTCTTTTTTAACATATATCCATGCCGATTTAGAAATCTACGTAAATGTAACGTACATTTCAAGATATATTTCTGTTTAATAAAAAGCTTAAAATTCATCTAAAAATTCAACGTTTTGTTTCAGTTTATTAAAAAAAGATTCTCTATGTAATCACATTGTGTTATATGTCGCAATCACAACTATAAAGACACGATTGCCTCAGAATATGAGTAGGTAACGTACATTTCAAGCTTGTAATAATATGTAAATTAGTAATAAGAAAATTTTGAAAAAAAAGCAATTATGGACATAAAAATCATTTTAATGAAGCGTTTTAAGGCAGTAATATAAGAAATCATAATGTAACAAACGAGGTTATTTGTCATCAACTACATGAATGTCACGTCACTTCGGTAACGTTCATTTCACATATTATTGGAGAGTCCCCTCCACCTCAGTTCATTACCATTCTTTTGTGCTGTTTCGCTGAAATTGACACCGGTCGTAGCCTAGTTACCTCTACCTGTGAGCAAGGGTACAGACAAAAAATATAAGAGTCAGACGTATTTTGCTATGATCTAACAAATGCTCGTGTTTGGCCATTGAAACTTAACATAAATCTAATCCGAATATATCGATCGACAGTTTGTTAACAATTTCATTTAGTATGTTGCAACATCGTTTTTCAAAACACAAACATATGTGCTTTTCAGCAGATCTGGAAAAATATAACCCAAAATGCAATAATTCAAACAAAACTGAGTATTGTGTGCTTTTCAGTATTTGAAATGTACGTGACCGTCTTGTGTTCTGGGTTTAGGCCTATTTATTTCTTTTTTTTTTCTATTTTTTGTTTCTTTTTTTTACCAATTATAAGCCTATGCATACCTTGTTTTAAATTATCAACAACAATTTAATTAATATTTACGAAAAGTCGCATATTAAAAGTAAACAAACTGCAAAAAGGTTGCCAAAAATGAATTTAAGACACTTTGAAAAAAATTTTCTAGGATGTGGTAACAGTCTAAAACATTTACGAGGATTAGGGGTGCATTTAGATGGATTTATGTGGCCAGTTGTCAAATGGATTGTAACGATAATTTTGTTTCGCTCGTGTAAACGCAATTCATTGATTAAAGAAAA
This sequence comes from Saccostrea cuccullata, assembly GCF_032062105.1. Lineage (NCBI taxonomy): Eukaryota > Metazoa > Mollusca > Bivalvia > Ostreida > Ostreidae > Saccostrea > Saccostrea cuccullata. The sequence continues at coordinate 758,380 of NW_026937060.1, forward strand.
AAAAATTTCAGTTAGAAATACGTAAAATGTACGTTACCATACGTAACGTACATTTCAAATATAAAAATCAATTCTCTTCCACAAGCGTACGTTAGACACGCAATATATTGATACTATTTGAACTTGCATATCATAAGAAATGCATCATACAGGTTTCGTATTCAGAAATATATACCAGGTATCAAAATTATATTACATATAATTGACCTTAATATATTTTTTTTCCTCAGCAGAAACGTTTCTTTTCATTAATTTTGGGATTTAGCCGACCTCCAACCTTTGAAACTTTCCTTTGTGTACATATTCGAGTGTATGAAAGTATGAGAATACATGAAAATTCGTGCGAGATTCACTTAATTCGAATTTCATGGTAACGTACATTTCAGTCACGTACATTTCAAATGATCACTTTTCATGTAAAAAATAACTTTTAATTGTGTTAAGCAAAACGTCTTTGCCAGTTTACAGGATACAAGGGGTTGCTTATTCAGAGTCGTCTCATATTTTCTACTTAATATATATTCTTAATGGAAGAATATAGGTAACGTACATTTCTTTCTTATCTCTACGATTGAAAATGTCTTTCATTCCGTAAACATATTTATAAAAGTTGCTCAAATTGTTCAATTTCATGTTACATTATCTAAGTAGGAGTAATTAATCTATTGAAATTTCAAATTTAGCCCATCAATAAATAAAGGAGAACAAAACTGTCAGGTGTATAATCTTTGTGTTTGCTTGTAATGTGGTTGAAATAGAATTAAGCGACAGGGACATTGCACAATAAAAATTATTTATTATCACAAAGAAAATGTATTTATTGTTATGAAAAGAAATATATATGATACAAGGTTTAACTTATCAGAAAATTTTTACTTAAGAATCAAAACTATATTTTACACAGAGGGGATTCAGAAAAATATTTGCCTCGGCGACAGTAACGTACATTTCAAATAGGCTACTATATTTGAATTTGGAACTTCTTAAATACCCTTTCAGATCGATAATTATACGAATTCTTATTCATTGTTATATGACTATTTATAATGTTGATTTAGAAATTACATCAGTGGTATTTCTTTTAAATGAAAATGAGGCGACATCATTTGAGCCCTTATATTGAGAATGGGTGATATGTGTCCCCAAAGACTCTGACAGGTGCAGTAGAAAATGACTAAAACTGTAAAATATTCGGGTGCATTGTAAGTCCAGGTTCCTAAAATTGATAGTCTTTGGGTTTTTAAGAAATGCCAATACCTTCCAAAACGTTTATAAGTTTATTATCTTAAAAAGAACATAAATTGTACATTTTTCGTGAAAATAATTATCGATGACTTATCCTTGCACTGTCAGTAGAAATATATCAGGGCTATGAATAAGAGGGATTCTATGATCAAATTGAAAGATTTTAATTCTGGTAAAAAAGTCGCTGCAAAGTTTATCATTAAATCAAAGTTATGATTATCTCGAATACAATATTGTTTACATACATGTTTTGCTTACTTTTGAATAAAAAAAAACACAACTTGAATCATATCCCGTTGTCATCGCTTTCTTCACAAATATTTTCGGGATAGGAAATTTGTTCTAGGTGTAACTCACATACGACAGCGCTTTTGTACCTTTTTACGTGTTGTTATTTATTTTATAACTTATAAGAACACAATTTTTTGGGTAGGCCAGGGGGCTCCTACCCCGACTCTAAACAGAGTGCCCCTTCTGGATCCGCCATTGATGTCTATGCAAGGAATAGAACCTGGATGATATATGTCTTAGGCAATTTCTCAAGTAACTAAAGTAAAGAGACCATAATTAAATATTGGATCCATCATACACAATATAATATGAAAAGCAAGAATATCTTGAATGGTATCTGCGTAATTACTGATAAAATAAAATGTGGGAGATAAAATAAAAAAAAAATCTTGGGTATTTACAAATTATTAAGCTGCTGATAACGTACCCGAAAAATTGCTTTGCAACCCCGTTACAAAAGGTGTAGTCACGTAACCTTATTATGAAAGGTGTACCCGATTCACATAAAGGGTCCCTTTGCTCTACACTAAACAAAACTACTAAGATTCACTCTAATAAATGTACTTATTCAAAACACTAACTGAAAGAATAGCATGATATTTTAAAATTAATATATTACATTAACCTTATTAACAATGATTGAAAGAAAATCAATTATCATCGACGTAACCAGTGTTCCATTACGAAGCTGAAAAACAATAAATCTATACTTTGCAGCACGTGTTTTGTGACAGTTCTCAATTTTTAATTTAAAAAAATTGGTTTAACTGGTTACTTACTTTTACTCACTTTTATTTAACTGTTTATTGTCCTTGATATTACTTTTAAGAATTAACAACCAGTATAAAAACCCATTTTAACGCATTTTTCTATAGGTTGCAGGTCATTTTTATCGAGAACTTATCACAATTTTAATGCTTTGGACAAAGAACTACGAACGATAGTATTGTTCTCCCGCCTACCTCTAAGTGAATTCTCGAAAGTTAACATATTCGAATGATTTTCAAAAATTTTATAAATATTTATATGAATTTTCATAAAACGTTACTTATTTGGGATACCAAAGAGAGATAACTCTATATTTTTGGTAAAACTTGTGTTTTTCACTAATGAAATCAACGGAGAACGGAAAATATTTTTAAAACATCTTGACCCCCCGTGAAACAAAAATTCCTATTTAAAGGTAATATGGACTGTCATTTTACAAAATTTCTTCCAAAGCTTTTAGTGTTTCACGGGTGGGGGGACACATATGTTTATAGACAAAAACGACAAAATTCTGATATTTCACCAATTTTAAAACTATTTACAACTAAATAATTGTATTTTATTAATTTATATATGTTATGTATTATTTATTTGCGTAAAACAGAAGAAAAAATATAAGATACATTTTATCATATTAAAGACTATTTCAAAATATGGTCATTCTTGAAAGTTCGATTTCACTAGAAAATATCGTCTACCCCCCTTTTTTCAAGAGCTAGAATTAATGATGATTTACTATCTAGCGCTGGAATTAAAATGATTAATTAATTACCATAAAACTGTTCTTTGTATTAAACAAAGATTTAATGACCAAATTGCCATCAATATTGAATTTAATGGGTGCAAAATGTAGGCGGGAATCAAGAGTTAGAGTTCGTAGTTCTTTAACCAAGCCGGAAGTTATGTGGATCTTCGTCTGAGGCCAATGTTTCGCGTCACAAACAGGTTAATACATTGTTACATTGTCCTGAAACAATTTTAGAAACATTAAAACAAACAACTTCAATGGTAACTAGTGCTAATTGTAACGGGAACCGTTACAGATGTTCCCCAAACGCTCCCCAACTCCCTTTTGGTGCCATATTCCCTGTAAGCTTCATTAAATAAGACAAACTCTGTGCATTTTTGCTTTTAACAACGTTTTCCCAAAAGGATACCAATTATATTCAAATTTTTGCATTGCACCCCAGCGCATGTGAATGCATGTGAGTTATGACCATATCATCTTGTCTACACTATCTATATATTTTAATATACTATATATTAAAGCATTCCGTCCAAAAGTAATAAAAATCACTCATTCAAGTGTATTTTTAATTATACTCGTTCTAAATGCACGCACGTGCGTGCACGTGCATGATGACCATACCTTCTTGTAGGAGTCCCTTACATCGATCTATGTTCTAAATCCCATCCGGTTCGGTAGAAAAACAAGGGAGTTATAGCCATTTCAAGTTTCAGCCAATCAGATTGCAGCACACATGCATGTGCGTGATTTCATGATTTTTTTTCTATACGATATTGTAGGTCATCCTAATGCATGACTATATTTTAAATTTCAAAGAATTTTGTCAAAACACAAAGGATATATAGCCATTTAAAGTTTCAGCCAATCAGATTGCAGCACGCGCACATGCGCATGCTTTTATGAAAATTCTTTTATATCATGCTGTAGATCTTCATAATGTAGCACTATGTTCAAAATTTCAAAGGATTATGACAAGAAACAAGAAAGATATTGAGACTTTAGTTTCAGCCAATCAGAGCGAAGCGCACGTGCATGCGCGTGAGATCTTGCTATTTTGACCATGCTATCTTGTCTATACTTCTAATGTATCCTTACATTATGAGTTTCAAAAAATTTTATCAAAAAATAGAAAAGTTACGGCAATATCCATTATATTAGTCATTTCACGTGTTGCACGTGCACGCTCTTGCAAGCACGTGCGCGCAAAATGACCTTGATTCCGCAAATCTACATAACATGTCTACTGACCCTAAAAAGGTTTTACCTACATCGGACGAACAGTTTACAAGATCACTCCCGGACAAAAAAGTACCCAGGAAGAAGAAGAAGAAGAAAAATAATAACTAGGGCTAATTGTAACGGGAACCGTTACAGATGTTCCCCAAACGCTCCCCAACTCCCTTTTGGTGCCTTATTCCCTGTAAGCTTCATTAAATAAGACGAACTCTATGCCTTTTAGACTATAACAATGTTTTCCCAGAAGTATATTCAGTATATTCAAATTGATGCATTGCACGCATGCGCATTTGAATGCATGTGCGTAATTACCATATCATCTTGTCTACACTATTTATATACTAGAAATTACAGCGTTTTATCCAAAAGTATTAAAAAATACGTTTTAATCTAGTGTATTTGTAATTTTACTCATTTCACGTGCACGCACGTGCATGCATGTGCATGTCGACTGTATCTTCTTATAGGAGTCTGTTATGCTTGTCTATGTTCTAAATCCCATCCTGTTTGGTTGAAAAACGAGGAAGTTATAGCCATTTTAAGTTTAAGCCAATCAGATTGCAGCGCACGTGTATGCGCATGTTTTCACGACAACTGTTATATATCATATTGTAGGACATCCTAATGCATGATTATGTTTAAAATTTTAAAGCATTTCGTCAAAAATTAAAAAAAGATATTGCGATTTTTGTTTCAGCGAATCACAGCAAAGCACACGTGCATGCACGTGCATGCATGTGCATGACGACCATATCTCCTTGTGGGAGTCCATTATGTTTGTCTATGTTCTAAATCCCATACTGTTTCGTTGAAAAACAAGGGAGTTATAGCCATTTAAAGTTTAAGCCAATCAGATTGCATCGCACGTGCATGCGCGTGTTTACATGACAATTGTTATATATCATATTGTAGTACATCCTAAAGTATGCCTATATTTTAAATTTCATAGCATTTCGTCAAAAAACAGAAAAGATATTGAGATTTTTGTTGCAGCCAATCAGAGCGAAGCGCACGTGCATGCGCGTGAGCTCGTGCTAATTTGACAGTGTCACATTATCTACACTATTAATATATCCTTATTAAATGAGTTTTAAAATATTTCATCAAAAAATGTTAAAGTTATGGCTATATAAAGTATATCCGTCATTTCACGTGTTGCACGCGCCCGCACGTGCATGCGTATGCGCGCAAAATAACCTTCGTGTTGCACACCTACACTACACACCTATTAACCCTAAAAAGGTTTTAGCTCGGTTGGGTGAACAGTTTCTGAGAACACTCGCGGACAAAAAAAGTACCGGAGAACAAAGAAGAAAAAAAAGAATAATAATAATAACTAGATAAGAAACTCGTTGCGAGCAACGAGAGGTCTTCCGTCCGATTCTGAAACCCCCCCCCCTAAAATCGAGCTGAAAAAGTGATAAAACTTTTTATGGAAACAAAGGGGATTGAACCCGGGTCGCCAGCATGAAAATCCAAAGCTCTTACTATTACGCTATTGGGACCACAGGTCTAAATCTACTTGTATATACTTTTGAAACAGTACATCTGTCTTAGAATAATGAAAGGCGGTCACTATTCATAATTTTGCGTCATACGCCACGAGTAAATCTTCACGCCTTTTCTTTGGAATGTCCCATTAAATAGGTGTGATAGCTTCAATGCAAATAAAAAAGAACGTTCTTATAACTAAACTTTCAAGGTAAAGAAATTGTTTTTAACACATTTACAAATTCTATGACGTAAATAGATAAGTAACATTAAATCAGCGAAACTCCTATTTTCTGTTTATCCCCATACTGAACTATCCTGATTAGTTAAAAATTCATGAAAAGGTTGTCAAAAAATCAGATACCATTTATGTTCAATAACTTAAATCTATTTTTTGAGACAAGAATATTAATATAAACTCAATTCTTCTAAAAACAGTTTTCTTATGTTTGTCTTTCCTATTAGTTTAATATGACTCAAGTGTGCATGAGGAAAACAGTGGATACGTTTAATACTTATTATATACATCGATATTGTTTCTTAAAACTATTATTTGTATCTATGATTTAAGGTCTGTTTTTCCGCAAAACAAATGATAGTAGGTATGTATTTCATTTGCACATTTAGTCTTTTCTTTTTCTACTATGAGAACCAGTCAAAACCAATTATAGAAGACGTTTGATACGACCATGGATTCAAACTTAGTTTGACACAGAATTGCAACGTAACTACATCGTGACAATCCCCGTATTCCTTTACATTTCATTTATCCTTATTTACTGTCGTTCAAGCAAACGCTTGGCTGCCTCTGAAAACCCCTATTGCGAAATGTCGGAGTTGACATAGGCAGCCGCCATATTGGACCCGCTTCAGATTTTTAAATGTTAATATCTAGAGTTTGGATTTATCAATGTTCAAACAAATTATATAGTAAGCATTGTAAAAACGGTTTCTATTAACATTCCAAAAATAAATGAAAAATATTGAAAAACAAAAAAGTTAGAAAATACGGACTTTTTAAATTCGCTTCCGCTAGCGACCGGACGTACTGACGACACACGAAAAGGTGATTCGTCACATTTTAAAGTCATCATCTTTCATCTCTAACAAGTCTCCAGTTAATATCTTAAACCATTTTCGAAAAAAAGGGGGGACAAAATTGCATTTTAAAATCAGAAAAGTGTCAATAACTTGGAACCAAAGGTGAGTATTCCAAATTTTCCTTGTCATGCCACAACTACATATAATGGCGAATAATTCCTGAAAGTTTCACTGAAAACCACTGAATAGTTTTCGAGGAATCGCGTGCACAAAATTTTGGGGAAAAAAATAATAATAATAATAATAATAATAAGAAACAGTAGAATCACTAGAAGGTCTTCCGTGAAGACGGAAGACCTTAACTAGAAACGATCTCGTTGCGAGCAACGAGTAGGTCTTCCGTCCGATTCCGAAAAATAACCCATAAAATCGGGCTGAAAATGGATGAAACATATTTTGGACTCACTGGTAATTGAAAGGGTCACTAGCGTGAAAATCCAATACGCTTATCGATTACGCTATTTGAACAACAACTCTTACTTCACTTGTTTGTACATATAATTCTGCAACATTTAATCTGTCTTGGAATTATGAAAGAAGGGTCACTATTCATAATTTCGCGCCAAACGCATCGAGTAAATCTTAGCGAATTTCTCTTGGAATGTTCATTTAAATAGGTGAGATAGCTTCAATCACATAACCAAAGAGATTTCTTATCGCCTAAATTTTGAGGTGTGGAAAGTATAACACATACATGTAACATATCGTATATCGGCAAATAACACTAAAGCAGTGAAACAGCTATGAATGGCTAATTTTTCATTTTAAATCACGAAAGTTGACTATTCCGATTACTTACACTTTCATGAAAAAGGTGATGTGTTTCACTGAGAAAAAAATGCCTCGACCGCCCTACGAGGGTCAAAAAATAAGATTCCATTATGTTTAATAACTTGCATTGAGAAAATAAAATGTTTATATAGGCCAATTAAACTGTCTTTGAAAAATTGTTATCTTTAAAAATAAAATATTTTCTTATTGTAACAGATGTCCTTTCTATTGATTTAATATGACACAAGTGTGCATGGGAAAACAGTGGTCACGTTTTTTACTTACTACATTCTTGAAAAACTATTAATTATAACTATGATTTAAGCTATGTGTTACCGTGATGCAAAACAAAAGATATAGATATTGTACTTCATTTGCACATTAATTCTTTTCTATTTCTACTTTGAGAAACAACCAAAACCAATTAAAGAAGACTTGTAAGTAGACCTTGGATAATAAATGTAGTTTGACACCGAATTGCAACGAACCTACGACGTGACAATCCAAGTATCCCTACACATTTCATTGCTCCTTATGTTACTTTCGTTCAAGCAAACGCTCAGCTGCCTCTGTAAACCCCTATTGCGAAATGTCGGAATTGACAGAGACCGCCGCCATTAAGATCCCGCTTCAGACTTTTGAATGTTAATATCTCGAGTTCGAATTCATGAATTTACAAACAAATTATATATTCAGCCTAATGAGAAATGTTTCTATCAATCATACTAATATGATTTGAAAATATTGAAAAACAAAAAAGTTTAAAAATTTGACTTTTTTTCTTTGCATGTCGTTACGACAGGAAGTAGAGACGACGTACAAAAGATCGCGTCTTGGATAGTACTTATCACGATCTATAATCCCTGAAAGTTTCACAGTGATATCTTTTACCGTTCTTTAGATTATCCGCGAACAAAATGTCAATTTAAAATCAGAAAATTGTCCGTAACTCGGCACCAGATAAGAATTTCCAAAAAATCTCCAGGATATAATAACTGCAGATAGCAACACATTGTTCCTGCAATTTTCATAAAAATCCATCCAGTAGTCTTTGAGAAATCACGTGCACAAAATTTGATGGTCAGAAAAATAATAATTATAACGAGCTCAAGATAGCTTCAACGCCTTTTGTGCTGGAAAGATATAGACTCAAAAAAGCAATTCAGCAATCCTTCCTCTACCTTCACTGAAAATCTCAAGTCAATATCTTCATTCGTTTTTTAGTGATTGCCCGGACAAGCTGACCCTCTTAAAATCAGTAAATCGTCCATATCTCACGACCGGAAGTGACGACGTACTTATAAAAAATTTCCAATAAGGTTCAGACCAATATCTATCAGATCTGAAAGTTTCGTGAAAATCGACCAAGCCGTTTCCGAGAACTCGCGTGCACAAAAATCGGTAAGAAAAAAAATAATAATAATAATAATAATAATAATAGGGAAAAAGAAACCGAACGAAAACAATAAGGTCTTCCGTTGGAAACGGAAGACCTTAATAATAATAATAAGAAACCGAGTAAAAACAATATGTTCCCAAACTCCGTTTGGGGAACATAATAATAAGAAACAGAGTAAAAACAATATGTTCCCCAACTTCGTTTGGGGAACATAAAAACATGATAAGAAATTGGTGCTCTTGGCAGTCTAATATTATCACAAACAGATTGAATCATCCGTAAAGCGGTATACATACTTGCTAAACGCCCAAGGATGTTGACCAAAAGGCATCTGCGTGATGATACACTGCCAAATCCCCGAATCTTAATCAAATTGAGCATATGTGGGATCTTTATAAGAAATGTCATCAAAGTCCCCCCTCCCCCCTTCACACAATTAACGGTTTAGAAAGATCCATGCATTAGGTGTGGCAGCAACTGGGTCAATCTCGTATTCAGTGGTACATGGTATCCATCGGAAAATGTTTTCTTGCAGTAATTATAGCGAGTGGTGGTCTTACTCCATAGAAATTATTTTATGCAAATTTTTATTTTGATGGTACATCATGTCCTTGACACTTTGCTTAAAATTTTAACGAGATATTTACATGAAATTTACTATATCTTATTCATTTTAAAGTTGTGTGTTTCCTAAAGTTTCCAAAAGTAAACGTTCAATGAAATTTTAAATAAAAGACTTTGGACTTTTCATACAGGTCTCTGAAAATGATAAACATTTTGTTGTGATGATTTTAGGGGGGCAGATCACGTGATTTTGGGGTAGGTTTATATAAAGTCGCATACTCGACAGAAAATCATATTTCGTTACAAACTCTGATATCTTTGGGGGTTGTAGAGAAATTGGAGCCAGTATATGAACATTTTGTTTTGTTAAATTGTCTCCATACTGCCACTTTATCAAAGGAGATACTTTTCACGTCATGAATTTAGGAGCTCTTGTCTGGGCGATTCTGTTGGGCGTCCTTATTACTCAGATTGACGCAAGGTAGGATCTAGATTAGAATCACAACCTAAAATTTTGTTGCCTTTTTGTATATCTTTCTCTTTGTACCTTATCTTATTTTTGTCTAGAATTTCAGATTCATTTAAGAGACCTAACTTCTAATTTCTTTGATTGTCCTTACATATCATGTACAGAAGATTTATCCATGTATATAGAAAGTTGCCTATCCGTTCAAATGGCAAATTGGAAAAAAAGTTTTAAATACAATTTAATATAAGTATTTAAATACTCAATTCAAAGAGATAGGGTGATTTCGAAAATCTCAAATGTTCATAAGGCAATTTTTAAAAAAAAATCTGAACAAGAAATAACCAATGGTTAAACATTTGATGATGAGGTTTAAAACTTGTACCTAAATCGTATCTCGTTTTCCGAAGAAATTAGATAGAACGAAACATTTGCACTAGATATTCGTTTTTTAATTCATGCTTTAACCCCCCCCCCTTCAATACCCTGCAGACTCGCACTTTAACGCATATACCGTTTTCTATTTCTAATGCATAATCACGAATATACATTTTCCCAACATTTTTCACGCATTTTAAATAGTACATTTAATCTTCAATTTAATTTCAAGTTCCTTCTACTTAGTATTTTATTACTGCTAATGTCTCATAAAATAAAAACAATATTTTCTTTTTAAACTATTACGTCATTATATTATAAATGTAGAAATAGTAATTCATAAAATGAAGGATATGGAGATAACAAACAGCATTTAATATCAAAGTCCATAAAACAATACAAAATAGGAGTAGATCAAACACAGACCTCCAAAACATCAGAGGTGGGACCAGTTGCCATGGAGGAGTAAGCATCCCCTACTGAGTCACATCCGCCGTGTGCTCCTTGACATGATCAGGAAAACACGGTCAGGAAAACACGGAAACATCCGTCGTCAATTCAGTGTATATATAATGAACTAACAATTTGCTGACGAGGTCATTGTATCGACCATAGAACTTACAAAATGACGACTTGATATAGAGACTGCTGATATTCTTGTTTCATCAACTTGTTTGTATATAATTTACCTCGTTTTAGAAATTGTTCTTACTTATAATTAGAGCATGCTCTTGCATATCGGATCAACTGAGATATATATATACTCCTTGATGAAGGTGTATTGCTGCAAAAGTACGGGAACGGACGATAGAAATGTTTAAGTCATCACATTTATGATAAAGCTTGGAAGTTAGAAAAAGTATGCATACTTTTGAGCTACAATGTAGTATAACAAGATAATTTAAACCAGTAGTTCTTGTCTAAAAGTAACAAAATCATGAAATGATAAAACCTGATAAGGAAAAAAAAAAGTCATTTTATAGCTTTTGAGAAGAATCAAAATAGTTATCTTATTTCATTGCGTAGTTGTACTTGATAAATCAGTTTCATAACATAAATGATAAATAATGCTAATAATATATATTTCTATGGATAATGAAGCCAAAAATGTTATACTGGACACTCATGCGACAGGCCTACATGTAGGTTCAGGTGTCAAATTAAAAAAAAACTATTTTTGGATTTGCAAGAACGTTTGTTTAGAACCTTGTTGTTCATGCAAAGCACTCTCTCTAATCGTTTGCATCTTATCTGAATCCCGGAAGTTGAAGAAAACTAAAACTGAGAAGTCCGCATAAAGGTATTTGATTTGAGACAAATAGGGGAGAAAGGCAAAGCACGATAATGGTAATAAAAAAAAGGAAAGGAGAGTTTTTTTTAGGTAATTATTTTCAATTATTGAATTTTATTTCAAATTGAGTTTGGAGATAGCTTTTGCCTTCGGCTTTTATATGTTGCGCTCATTACGCAATTGATCCCACGCCTGATGCTTTGGAGGTACATGATTGTTCTGCTCCTAATTATGTTCCCCAAACGAAGTTGGGGAACATATTGTTTTTACTCTGTTTCTTATTATTAAGGTCTTCCGACTTCCTTCGGAAGACCTTATTGTTATTCGTCTGTTTTTTATTATTATTATTATTATTCTTTTTTTCATAGTTACGGCGATATCTCAGCTATGCGTGAACGGATTTCAAAGATTTTTACAGGGATGATGCATCATGAGAATATCTCCAGACGTGTTTTTCATTTTTTCAAACTATACTTTCATTCGCGATTTTGGGTGATTTTTGTATTTTTAAAAAGGCATTTTGTCCAGCAGTTTTCTCGAGAACGGCTAAAGATATGACAGTGAAACTCACTGAGGTGATAGAACATCGAACTCCATTATGGGGAACGACCTTTATTTTTCGTCGTCGGCACTTCCGGTCGCAAACGGAAGTGAATTCAAAAAATCCAATTTTTCAACTTTTTTGTTTTTCAATATTTTTCTTTAGGATTTACAGGGTTTTTAGAGTGTCTTATGAGAATTCTAAATATGTGTTCAGCATCTTGATGCGTGCAGATATTGAAAAGATATGACCGAACGAAACTTTGTCCCACTGTCGGGGGTTCGATCCCCGCTGTGGGCGTTGCAATTTTTTTTCTTTGTTTATGTCTTTTTTCAATTGCAAATGGCTTTTATCTCTTTCATAACACGTATGGAATATTTTGCCGATTTTTAAATACAATTTTTTGAGATATTTTGAGGAATTCTTGTAATTATCATGATGTATATTGTGACTGCTGTGAATAAACGTAAACAAAAGAAATACATTCTGAAATCTATTGCATTGATGGAGCAGCAAAGAATTCTTACGAAAAGTCGGTCGGAAGACCGCTTGTTGCTTTAGCAACAAGAACGCATCTAGTTATTATTATTTTTCTTCTTCTTCTTCTTCCTGGAACTTTTTTGTCCGGGAATGATCTTGTAAACTTTTCGTCCGATGTAGGTAAAACCTTTTTAGGGTTAGTAGACATGTGATGTAGATTTGCGGAATCAAGGTCAATTTGCGCGCACGTGCTTGCAAGAGCGTGCACGTGCAACACGTGAAATGACCAACATAATAGATATAGCCACAACCGTTCTATTTCTAGATGAAATGCTTTGAAACTCATAATATGAGGATATATTAGTAGTATAGACATGACGACATGGTGAAAATAGCAAGATCTCACGCGCATGCACGTGCACTTCGCTCTGATTGGCTGCAACTAAAGTCTCAATATCTTTCTTGTTTTTTGACGAAATCCTTTGAAATTTTGAACATAGCCATGTATTAGGATATCCTACAACATGAAATAAAGCAATTATCATGAAAACACGTGCATGCACGTGCGCTGCAATCTGATTGGCTGAAACTTTAAACAGGTATAACTCCCTTGGTTTTCAACCAAACAGGATGGGATTTGGAACATAGATAGATATAATGGACTTCTACAAGTAGGTATGGTCACCATGCACATGCATACACGTGCGTGTACATGTGCTGCAATCTGATTGGCTGAAACTTTAAACAGCTATAACTCCCTTAGTTTTCACCCAAACGGGGTGGAATTTAGAACATAAATAGATGTAATTGACTTCTACAAGAAGGTATGGTCACCATGCTTATGCATGCACGTGCGTGCACGTGAAATGAGTAAAATCAAACATACACTTGAATGCGCGTATTTTTGAAATAATTTTGGATGAAATACTTTAATATTCAGTGTATTAAAAATATAGATTGTGTAGACAAGATGATATGGTCATGACGCAAATGCATTCACATGTGCACGCGTGCAATACTAAAGTTTAAATGATTTTTGTACACTTCTTTGTAAATGTTAAAATCTCAGATGCATAGAGTTTGTCTTATTTAATGAAGCTTACAGGGAATATGGCACCAAAAGGGAGTTGGGGAGCGTTTGGGGAACATCTGTAACGGTCCCCGTTACAATTAGCACTAGTTTGTATTGTTTAAAGAAATTTTGAGCCTGATTGTTCGAAAAGTTCTTTGACTTCTGTCATGTATTTTTTATCAAACGTCATATTTTATCTAGAATGAAAATTCAAATGATCTTTATTTAACTTTTTTTAGAAGTATCATGATTTATTTTAAACCTATCAAGAATTAAAAACTGCTAAAATTGGATGGGGGTGCAAGTCAAAATTAGTATTTTGTAAATAATACACTAAATAATCATGATAATGTTTTATTCACATTCTCTTAGAAATTACGCAAAAAGCAAAAAATTCATTGAGAACTGATACATTAATTCATATTCCAGGTAAATGCTTTTATAGTTTGCTTCGTTGAAAAGAAATCAATTTGAGAAGAGAGATTATTCAAAACGACAAAAACGATGACGTTGTAGAACGTCACAGAGCAGCAGATAACGATGCAATTCTGGGTATACTCGTAAAAATCCTAAATAAACTCTCAAAATGTTAACAGAATCCAAAAAGATGTCACAAGTAGGTCGTGCATGTGTATAAAAAGTGCAGACGGTATTTGAGTGACAGGGACTCTGTATCGAACGAGGACAATCTGTGAAGAAACGGTTTATCTGGTAAAATCTGTACCAAAGCTTTAAAAAAAATTGGGTCGACATTGGAAGACATGGGCGCTTCAGAGTTTCTGATCCCGTAAAAGCACAGTTGTTAAAACGTAGATAAAGGAAATTATACAAGAAAAACCGTTACAAAAAATGAATGCTATTCGATAGTTAAAGGTTTTTTAATAAGTGGTTATTAGACTATACTGTGTTAAATGTGTGATATATTTTTGAGAAATTCTTAACGTTATTTTTTTTACGTACATTGACGTTAAGGGTGCCTTATGGTTACAAAACGTTGACCTTAAAATGAACTAAACTTCACAAATCAATAAAACAATTATTCGGTCACATGATAATGAGCTTATTTTAAATTTCTTGAAAGTAGTATAACTAAGATTGATATCGTCCACGAATTTTTCGAAAAACCCTCGTACGTTATTTCAGTATCTCTTATGTTTGAATTTTGTGTTGTTCTTGATCACGTTGCTATACAGAGGTTTCGTGAATATTAACAAATAATTATGGAAAGGTGTCAAACATTAACACATATGAAATATTAATATTTGGCACCCTTCTGAATTGCTAGTTGTGTGTGTGTGTGTGTGTGTGTGTGTGTACATGCATCACAGACCATTCGAGGACTATGACACCCCACCTTCCTCCGAGGTCCATATTTTCTAATAGTGATATTTTTTCAAGATTTGGTATATCTATAAGGTTTGGTATTAGTTACACGTTGGGGGGTTGCATTATGCATGATTATTAAAATTAAAGCATGGTATTTTTCACTATGGTTTAGAGGACGTTGCGTTTACGTAAGAGGACGTTGTGTTAACGTAAGAGGACGGTGTGTTCACCTTACGAGGACGGTGTTTTAACCTTACGAGGACGGTGTGTTAACCTTTCGAGGACGTTGTGTTAAGCTTGCGAGGACGATGTGTTAACCTTGCGAGGACGGTGTGTTAACCGAGAGAGGACGTTGTGTTAACCATGAGAGGACGTTGTGTTAACCTTGCGAGGACGGTGTGTTAACAGTGAGAGGACGGTGCGTTAACAGTGAGAGGACGATGTGTTATCCAATAGAGGACGTTCTGCTTACCACCCCCCCCCCCCCCCCACCAGAAAAAGAGGTGTAAACAAATTTAGGAAAAACAATTTTTGTTTTCAATTATTCTTACGGTGCACTGTTAGAACGTGCACCGTGTGTGTTGATATAAAGGGTCATCATTCGACATATACACGGGCTTGGGTGAACATAAATCTAAACTGACATAAATCTTATTAATACTTTCTTCGACCCATCAAACACATGAAATATTCATGGAGACCACAGCATCTTTTAAACCAGCAAAAGTACCGACTTTGTAGGATAGACCCCTCAGTATTGCCCGGGGAAATTGTTTTCCCCCGGAAAAACTGGCTCTAAAGATGGTTTACTACTAAGGATAACAATCGCACGCAATGCCTATATTGCAGAAAATCTTATCACCCCTCGTACAAATGTATAGATAAACCCACAAACAAAACAGTTTGCTTAAACTGTAAGAAACAAGGTCATTTAGCTAAAGATTGTGAGAATGAACCTGCATGTAGATATATTGTAAAGAAGATGGACATAGCAAGGACAACTGCTAAAAAATTGCTGCAGAATTATGGTAAATATGCCGCAGATATTAATGAAGGCAGAAAGGCTTTGAACGATGATGACTATCGAAGCGAAACAGACAGTACGGAAGCGGACACGCATGACGAACAGGTCGTTACTTTGAAAGCGTCGAACTGCAAGCGCATTCAAAAGCTTAAATATATTGAACGCCTCGGTCTCTAGGTCATCCTACGAAAACGTATCACAAATACTGGCATACGCGAAGAAAAAAATTAGACAAAACTACACCTGAAAATGTAATCGTCCATTTGAGAACAGTCCCCGATGCTCGTTTTGACGTATGCACTGCCATGCAAAAAAAAAAAAAAAAAAAAAAAAAAAAAAAGAGAGAGAGAGAAAAAGCACCGCGATTAAAAAAAATTGAACGAAAACACTTGGCATATAAATAAATAATTACTTGAAAAACTGTGTTAAAAAACTAAAATTATTTTCCTTGATTGATGTGTGCCTTTCACTCATCAATGATCAAGGGCTTGCTACTAGAGCACTTTGTGTCAATGATCGCAGCGGTGCGCATGTTAGGAGCGAAGGAGCGGAGAAAATAGTCGATATCATACTTTCTGTAAATGCAATTGTTCAGCGATCCACAAGCATTACAAAACGGAAGTTAAGCTCAAACACCCCAGCTTCGACCAAAAGGCAGGGGTAAAATCCAAAAGTGTAAATCGTAACAATTCTGATCAATATGACTTTTGTTAGATAGGTCGGACACTAATATACTGACACGCAAAAGAAACGCAACAAGCAGTAATTTACAAATGTTTGATTTTTTATCTTATGATTTTCAGAAGCGAATAAAGTAAGGCTAAATTCACGCTTCAGAACATCAGAGATTTGAAAAAAATGTTCAATGTTTATCTGTTTACTTTACTAAGTAAAATATGACTGTTAAAACACCTCCCCCCTCCCAGCCATTCAAGTAAAACGTGCAAGACTGCCCTAAACAACAATTGCAGCTTAATTTCTACGATACAATAGGTTCATTAATATCGAGATCTCAGCGAAGGAATTATTCTTTGATATTTTTAAATGCCCGTTTTTCAGATAATTAGGTCGAATTTTCTCAAACTTAGAGCAGTGTAGTCAGCCTTGGAGTTCCGGTACAAGGACTGTCCTTAATTCATAGGATACGTAAGACCCTGCTGAGGCGAAATGTAGTGAAATTTCGCATCAGCAACTCTTCATTACCTTTATATTGAAATTTTCCAACTAGAGCAATGGAAATGCGTACATAAGCCATTTTCAAGTAGCCTTAGCATTGTTTCGGGAAACGAAAGTAGAGGTTATTTTTTGAAGTATTGCTTCATTACGTATGATGAACAGTAAAAACCCTTAAAACTCCATAATATTGCCAAATGTTTTGTTAAACATGCAATTTTTGATTTCTGTTAAGCAGACTAAAACTTGACTTCCGGTTATGGTATGGAAATCGTTCAACCGTTAATTTACTGTTATTTACCAAATTCAAGATATTCATAATTTTAAGATACAAAATTCTCTACTTTACATAATTATTTCCCCCTAAAATATGTTGTTGCGTTTCTTTTGCGTGTCAGTATATAATGCATACATGTACATAATCTCTACTTGTATATGTATTGTTCATATTATTAATTTTTTTCTTTTTTCATATAAAATTATATGCGTTGATTTTAATTGCAGACAAAACAGACAGCTTCTTAGGCAGCCCGTGCCCTTACGACAGGATATTGCTGTATCAGAATTTAATGAATTTATTATGTTCTCCAAACGAAGTTTGGGAACATATTGTTTTTACGTTCTTCTTATTTTTCTTCTTCTTGGGTTCTTTTTTGTCTGCGTGTGATCTCGTAAACTTCTCATACGATCTAGGTGAAACCTTTTTAGGGTCAATAGGCATGTTATGTAGATTTGCGGAACGAAGGTCGTTTTGCGCGCACATGCTTGCATGTGCGCACACATCTAACACGTGAAGTGACCAATATAATTGATATAACTCTTAATTTTTTTTTAATGAAATGCTTTGAAACTCATATTAGTAGTGTTTACATGAAGACATGGTCAAAATAGCATGAACTCAATTGCATGCACGTGCGCTTCGCTCTGATTAAGATTTTTTTCTCGCCAGTAAAAATATATTGCACAAAATAAACAATTTGTGATAAAATATCTATTTTATTTATTTTTTATATAAAAAAGCACTTATTGCATTTAGCAAATTCCAGTCACAATTCGAGACTGTAAATCGAGAAGAAATACTCAACTTTCAATTGTTGGGAAATAAATAAATACAATTTCAAGGAAAACCATTATATCAGTATATATGGCATCATTTATTAAAAATCAAAGAGGTACGGAATGAATGATGTAATTGCTTTAAATACAATTATAGCATTATACTTAACGATTCGGTAGGCAAAAGATGCTGGATATTTAAATATAGTAAAAGAAAGGCTGCTATACCTAAAACATGTTTTCAAAAAACTGAGAGGACAAAGTTTGGTCTATAATATTGAATCAAAAATCCCTTATAAATTGGAAAATAATTTTCTCATTAAAAGAACTACAAATAAAGTAGTAAATAATGAAGATATTAGATTACAATGCATAGAAAAAAATCCTTAATAGGAAAACAGTACCAAAAAGTCTAGAAAAATCGGGAAAAAACATTACAAATTAACATACACATGTATAGAGATATTGAGTTTTTGGGACAGCATAATAATTAAGAGTAAAAATAAAGCATAAAATTCAAGAATTTCGATGGAAAGGGATCCTTAATATCTTGTATACAGAGGATAAATTATGTAAAATTGGACTGTCCAATGCTACATGTATATGTAATTTATGCAAAAACCAAGGAGAAGACAACATATATTTGTTCATCGTAGAACAGTTGAACCAACACTTAATCTAATAGAAGACAAAATTCTTAATATGTTAGAACTGAATGATAATTTGGACTGGATCCACAAACAATAATTTTAGGTTACTAAAAAGAACCACAAAGCTCAAGAATATTTGTCAACACTTTCATATATATTTATAAGTGGGTTACAGTGTATATGGAAAACGAGAAACAGTTAAATATAAAAATGTAAAAGTAAATTATTTAAGCATAAACGATGCCATTAAATATTAAATCAAATACAATTTGTTTTTTCAATTATATGACCCTCCGAACTACCAACTAACGGTAGAAAATAAAATAGATAATTTGCAAAAACATTTAAATGAACAATTTAATTTTTAGAAACTATCTCTTAAAAAAAAATATTATACGCATGTACGCTTTATACGAGACGCTAAGACGTTGATAGTCACTTTCTGTTGCTGTAATAATTTT
>NW_026937061.1:0-7718 GCF_032062105.1 Saccostrea cuccullata
TGATCTGCACT
The DNA here is from genome assembly GCF_032062105.1 of Saccostrea cuccullata. Taxonomy (NCBI): domain Eukaryota; kingdom Metazoa; phylum Mollusca; class Bivalvia; order Ostreida; family Ostreidae; genus Saccostrea; species Saccostrea cuccullata. The sequence continues at coordinate 12 of NW_026937061.1, forward strand.
GACGGGGAAAGTGTCATATTTTTTACATTCCTTTCATATGAGAGGTAGATTTTTTCTGCATTGTCGTTAAATTCAAGTGGTTTTTAAACTCCAGTGTGCTGTAGTGATATTGCACATTTGCAATTTATATTCGTATTCCTTTCACGTGTCCGATTTGCACATATTTACACAATAAGAATAAATGCATGTGAAACGCTTCCACGTTCGTAGACAGAGTTGCAATTTATGACTCGTGTATATATTTGACTGGCACAAGTGATTAATAAGGATAAACTAAAGATATTCTATGTTAAAATACATGTACTAGAGAGGTATATCCTCTAACTGAATGTTGCGGGGTGATTGTAGGTTATTTATCCTATTTTTTTTTATTTGCGATAAAACGTGGAAAATGCCCCCCTTGTATCTGGTTTACATGAATTTCTCGTAAAATAATTTTCTTAAGAAAATTTATTTAACCACCAAGATTACGACGAATTGAATATCGTAACAAACTTTTCACTATAATTTTGTGTGCATTTGTGCCGATTTGATTTTGTGCAATATTTATGGATAGCTCATTAGTGTCCGTCACGTGATCAACAAAGTCAAGTAACATTACAAAGATGCTTTATCATAAAACCTGATGAAACTCTTGATCTAATTTTAGTCCAGTGTAGAAAATAATATTTATGTTCATGTGGAAGATCTAGTGCAACATAACTTAGTATGATTTTTAAAATGATGAACAACGAGCAATTAGATTGCTAGAGTAAGTGTTACATCATATAAATCTGAATATATTATAACATCCAAACATAAACATATTTATTAAGAATTATCAGTATATTATACGTAAACCATAATTTTTTTTTTTATTGTCCAGCTCTGATTCTGTGTCCCTACATTTGCATTTTGTTATTCTCAGTCAAAATTCAACTGCATTCTCAAATATTTCATTGTGTGAACAGTCCTCCTTCACCAATTTTGTATTGAACAGTGGATATAAATTTAAAAAAAAATTAAATTTACAAAATCTGAAAAAAGAAAATGTTTGTGTTCAATCCTTCCTCGATTCTTGATACAGCTTTACACTATCCTAACGAAGAAGTGTAGATCAAGTTGCCTTGTAAAGTTCTTGGAGTGTTCAAGAAAATTTTGTTGTCAAGAGAAGTGTTGACTAAATCGAAGTCAAGAATGGCTTATGCCTATTGTACGAAAGCTTGTAAGTGATAGGAATCACGAGGAATTTGCAGGCGCTATTAAATTGCATAATTTTACAACTTTTCTCACCAAAATATGTGCACAATGTGATTCCACATTTATTTTAAAAATTATGCAGTTTGAGTATTTTCGAGAATTTGAAATTCGAGTGAATATGACGTCATTTTGAGTTTTGAGCTAATTAACACATTTAAATTTAAACGACTAAATTTTCCATTTTAAAGTGTTCATAATAGTGTTCTATTGGAATTTTACATTAGTTAATTGTACTCGCTAAATAAGATATTCACAAATCATTTCTCCTATGTAATAATTTGAAAAAAAAAAGGAATATCCGCCATTTTGACTCGCCGTTTTGACTTTAAACTTACAGCTGCACCATCATTCAATTTTAGAACTGTGAGATGTAGAGGAAAAATACAAATCTGCAGTGTATGGGTATTTGCAAATGTAAAATCCTGAACAAAGAAGAATAAAGAAACAATAGATAAATAAATCAGAGTACATTCGAATTAAGTGTAAGAACGGCTAAATTATCTGAGTTAAACTAATAATGTAAGCATTTAATTATATTTTCTTTAGTTTTATTACACTCAGTAGGATATTCACTCATTAATTCTCCATTTTTAACGACATTTAGTGAAAATTAGAAAAATTGGATGTCCGCCATTTTGAATCGCCATTTTGACCTTTTTAACGCCATTTTCATGAAGGCCAGCATATTTTTTCGGATTCAGCATACTCGAATAAGGTTAAAAATTTTTTGCTGGACCAAATAATAATCATGTGCCGTTAGAAGTATTTTTTTTCTATAAATCGGACCAGACTATGCAGAATTTTATAAATAAAGGACATGACCAAAACTCGGATTGATAACATGTCGATAAAAACAAATGACATTAAACTATTAAATATCAAAATCATAAATCGTAACTTGTACACTAAAAAAATCTCTCCTAATTTGACCCTTGATTATATGATGTTGATTAATTATTCTTAAACCTTGTTTGTTAGAGATATACACCAACCAGAAATTTTTATTAATATTCCCCTATGAGGTTTTGATAAGACATTCTTAAACCTGCAATACATATCTAAACAAATATAGCAGCAATTCTTATATTTCAGAGGCATTTAAGTAGTTCATGAACCCATGTTGAATGTTCATATAAAAAATATTTATAAATAAACAAAATATACCACCAGATCAACTTTAGCGAAGTAGTTTTTGGTTTACACGGAGGCCCCTATTTAACTTAAAATACCATAGTAATACGCAATCTTTAAGCAAACACATCTTTCTGGGAAAAAGTGCATTTAAACATGCTTTTGATTCACGTGTTTATTTACTTTTGTTCTAGAATGGAACATTTTTAATAAGACCCAGTACAAAAGCGGGGCAGCCATACACATTACAAATCTACAATGACAGGAAGGTCTATAATCTCCCAATACGACAACGGGCGGACTCAACCTTCGCCTTAGGGAGGGAAAAAAGAGCAGAAGAGGTGAATAGCACAAAATATCTAACTGTTTTTTAAAAAAAAAAAAAATTTAACATTTACCTGTAAAATTATTGAAAGTGTTATGCATATTGCTTCTTTATATAATAAAGTATTAAAGAAAAAACTGATTAAGATAGCGAACAGTGATCCAGTTCATAAGCAATGAAAAGAAAACTAGGAATAAAAGTTACAAAAGTTTTAAGATTTGTTTTAAACAACAACTACAAACAAAATGTTTTTTTTAATGTGATACTTTGTTCGTTAGCAAAATAAATTTTGAATTTTAATAAATTTTCTACCGCTGCGTTTAATAAACGCGTAACACTCTATTTTTAACGGAAGTTGCATTTTTAACATAGCAACCGATGATTGCGGGGGATATTTAAGCCTTTTTGAATCTCACTTTATTGTTCATTAATGTGCAGAAATTGATGCTTGTTGCAATTGTCAACTTGCACTGGAAAGGTTTTATGGAATTAAACAAGAAAAGGATTATTTCTGTCTGCATGGTTACGGGTATGGAGGCTCGTAATGGTAAACGGAAAGACCCATTTTTATCGGACGCTGCCGCTGCGATCTTTTTGTGCATGGTTGTATTTTATAGTGAACATATGAACTGAAAGTTATTTTTGTAATAGTTCAGTATAATAATTCATTGATAACATGTAGAATCATAAGAAAATATATTTTTAAAATGCTTAAATTTAGAAACAAATTTTAAATGTTATTGTTATAATGTTTCAATTTCATTGTCATTTCTCAAGATATTTGATAATTTTTGACGATATAAAAAGAGTTTACAAAAGTACTATATGTATAGATATAAAGGGAAAATATGATCTTCGGTCGCATCATCATGACATGGTACATAAAGTGCATGGTTAAAAAAAATCAAAAACTGTTCAACTCGTAAAAATTGTTTTGAATATGTTACAGCTGCGAATGATGCAACCGATACAAGGAAATAAATCGTTTCCACATTTTACCCAGCGCCTTGCAGCATAGCCTATTCTGCAAAACCGTAGGAATTATCACATGATAAAGATACCGATGCACGTGGTTCGGTCATTTTTATTACAGACTGTCTTCAAAGCATTATAAATAAATATTTAAATAAGTACGTACATAGATATTTCAGTGCATTTGTTCATTAGATGAATTCATCGATGTAATAAAGTCCATAGGAGTCAGAAGCAAATTGAAAGGGGGGTGGTTAACCAACAGAAAATGTTAACCTCAATTTTCAATACATAGAAAATGTCTGTCTTTGCAAAAAAAAGCGCCCCCCCGCCCCCGGTTCTGACGCCTATGAAGTCAATGATTAAAGAATTGATTGAACATGAAAATACTGTGAATGTATTTTATTTGGCGTGTACAATATTTGGCGGAAATTCAATTTTCAACAAGTTAGCGTAGGTTTGATTTAGTGCTGTCTGAAGTTGCTAGTTATAAAGGATAATATATAAGACATTTAGCGATGTACTTGAATTAGCGGACTCTGTTTTCTACCGAAATTGCTAAGAAGAATACACAGCTAAATGTAATACGTTTATAGTATACGCTTCTCAAGATTCTAGTTCAGCTTTCGTATACTGTACTTCCACTGGATGGATATGTGGAAGTACTTTTTCAAATGCTAAATTGTTTGCGGCCGATTTGATGCTTTACATCAATTTTTAATTGTGAAAAATATTAATTGAGTCAAGGATGTTTTAGGCACTTCTTATGCTGAATATTGAGCAGTGGTGATTGGCGATTGAAGTTTTCCTGTTGTTTAAACAACAATACATGACATAAATCTAAAAGTCTGAAAATTTATACTTTTAGTGTGATTATTTTGTTATATAGTTTTCATTTCATATGAATATAATTAGATATAAATATTTTTCAAATAACAAGAAAAAAAACTATATCTATTTCTGTCATATTTTAAAATTAAAACAGTCTTGCCTAAGTGCATAACCATAAAGTGTTAATTTAGATACATTTATGCGGAGTTAAATATATTGAATTTGCAATTGGATTGTGGCTGTGTTTAATGTTCTTTTACCCACCTTTTTGATAGCAGGCAGCAATGTAACACATTTATTTTCATGTATGTTTAGAACTTTTTATGTTTCAGTAGGGGGTCAACTGAAGATATATAATATGTATACTATACATGACAATTTTTTTCCAGGTTTTGATTTCTTAATTAGTCTGCTGGTTGATCCCCCTTTTTTCGATGTATATCATTTACAATGACATTATGGTGCTAGGGGTCAGATTGTGCAATATTGTGATAAAGATACATGTATTTAATATTTTATATTTGAGTCCCCTTTCCTGACCCCCTTTTCTTGTATTGTAAATATGTTTTCCTACTTTTACGTCATTTACTTCAATAAATGACATTTTTCACTTCAATGATGTTGTTTGTTTTTGCCTGCTTTAGCCAAAAAACAAGCTCAGTTGTCTGGCAGGAGAACTAAGGAACATAAATAAGTTATTATTGTAAATAATGACCTTTATGTGACATGTTCTTATATATTTCTTTATATTAAATTATTGTATAACAATGTCTCTTTTGTAATAGACTTATGCAATGTGTCATCCGGGTTTTACTTATGTAACTTGATTTACCCCTTTCCGTATTGTTTTCAACCAATCAGCAGAGCGCTTTGCTATCACGTGTCCATTGTTTATCTTTTTACCAGAAGAGAAAGTCACGTCATTTGTACTGCTCAATTTTTCGTACCCACCATCCATCCCCTTCTTCCACCGTGTGTTTTATGTTCTTTTACCCACCTTTTTTGATAGCAGGCAGCAATGTAGCACATTTATTTTCATGTATGTTTAGAATTTTTTATGTTTAATAGGGGGTCAACTGAAGATATATAATATGTATACTATACATGACAATGTTTTTCCAGGTTTTGATTTCTTAATTAGTCTGCTGGTTGATCCCCCTTTTTTCTATTGTATATCATTTACAATGACATTATGGTGCTGGGGGTCAGATTGTGCAATATTGTGATAAAGATATGTAATATTTTATATTTAAGTCCCCTTTCCTGACCCCCTTTCTTGTATTGTAAATATGTTTTACTACTTTTACGTCATTTACTTCAATAAATGACATTTTTCACTTCAATGATGTTGTTTGTTTTTGCCTGCTTTAACCAAAAAGAAAGCTCAGTTGTCTGGCAGGAGAACTAAGGAACATAAATTATAATTATTTGAACATGTGTTAAAATAAGGTTACAGGCACTCTTGTAAACTATTCCCGAAATAAATTCAGTTTTTTTTTCTGAAATGAACAATCAACCAGCGGAAATTAAAAATTAGATAGATTTTCTAGGATCGTTTAAATAATTTTTTTTTCATTATTATTTATTATAAATTGATTTTGTTGAAAGGATAGAAATCGAGTTTTCCTTTAAAAAAAGAGTGTTCGCATTATTAAACGCAACGGTAGAAAATTTATTAAAATTCAAAACATGCAAACATGACAGTTTTTGTTCATTTTAATACCCACCATGACTTGCGGTTGAAACGCCTTGCATGTTATCGGATGAAATTGAGGGTATCCACGGCAGGAAATATAGCGTAATTTCACTATAATAGTGAGATACCACTATTAGAGCGGAATTTACGTTTCCCCCCAACCTGATTATTATTTATGTCGACCCGAACGAAGTCAGGGACGACATATTGATATTGTACGCATGTTTTTTTTATCCAGGCTGTTTCTCGGAGATGGCTGGGACAATCTTCCTGAAACTTTCCTCAAAGGACAATCTCTGGTTGTAGTTGTGCAGTGAGGTCGTTCAGTTCCAATATGTCTACCGTTGCCATGGAAACCTGTAAAAAGCGACGAATTTTGTCCGCGAGTGTTCTCTCTGGTCCCTTAAACGTTCGTCATGAAACTTTTTTTTATTTTAATGATTAGTATCTGTAGTTGTGCGATTTGCATTTCAAATTTTCAAATAATCGATTATTGCCATGGAAACCAGAGGAATGTTAAAATTCTTTATTTTCGATTTTCTCAATAACTACTCAAGCAATCGTTTTGAAACTTTCAATGTTAATTCCTTGCAATGTGTCAAGGTGATTTCTACTTTTAAAATAATTGTAATGATCCACTCACAGTTGTCATAGAAACGAAACAGAAAAAAGGTTAAGATGTACACATGTGTTCTCCAAGGTCTAGGTCAAAGGGTCAAAGTTCTTCGTGTCCAATAAAAGTTTTTTTCACAAGGATTACATATTTGAAATACGGAAGCCCTAGCCCTTACTGTTCAAACGTAAGGTACTATGTTCAAGACGAACCGCCCCCCTTTTGAAGCGCACTGCCAGGTAGAATAAACAGATATAACATATACACTTTACAAGTTACCTTTTAAAAGTTTCATTCATAAAATTCAGTTCTCCTGATGTGATTTGATAGTTTGCCAACATTCATTCTTCTTCTGTTTTGTCTCTAGATTTTATAAATATTTTATCTATATATAAAAAAATATCGCTTGTCAGCTGCATTTATTAGCATTTCGCGTTTTCTTGTATATCTATTACTTGTATATTATTCATTTCATTAGATAGTGCAAGTATAAATTAGAAAATTGGTACGTTACTTCCATAGTTTTTATTCATTTATAAATCTTTGGATCCGCTCCTACAGGCGCGCGAAGCCTTGATCACTACTGTAAACAAAACATTTCATCTCGCCGAAAATGTTCATGATTCCGCTAAACTGAAAAAGTTTACACATGATTTATCATCTCATAAGAAACATCAGCCCTGTGCAATGCAGAAATGCTCGAATTGAAGGTGGCATGTCAGATTCGTTTTACGGCAGAACCTCTAAAAATGAAAGTGAAAGTAGGGAAATTTCACAGTTCCTACTGGCGTTATAATACAGAAAATAATTCGGCTGATCTTCTCAATAAATTACATTTGCCAAGCGTTTTTGTTAGGAAAGATACTGCCAATTAACAAGTATGGCTCAGTTCAGTACATC
>NW_026937062.1:0-7685 GCF_032062105.1 Saccostrea cuccullata
AGCAGTATTCACTCGGTATCACTGGAGTTTTAACTGTTGTCTGTACTAGCTTATACTGTAGGTTGAGAACTAGTGTCTCTGACCTTATGGTGTCAGCAGGCTCAAAGGTGTGTTTATTGTTATGATATCTGTATTTAAAGCCTGTGAGTTTCTTGTCTATGCAGTAATAAGATTCCAGCGCTTGTAACGTTTGATAACACGATTTGTCACATCAGCATGATTTGTGGTGCTTTGATGCTGTTTTCACAAGCATGGACTTGCAGAAGAAAAATTACAGGTGTATCAACAAGGTATTACTTTTACTAATATTTTTTTCTAGCCAACTAAAATGTTAATGATTTAATATGTTACAGTTCTTCTCAATCCTGGTACTATACAGCACTTTTTGACAGCTAGTTTGAAAGACAGATCTAAAATTAATGTATATTTTGGGTTTTGGTTTAACTAAACCAATGGCTTAAGTGATTTTTTCTGATCAAAGGGTGTCTATAGTGTCAATGTGTCTGTCATCTGTAAACTTTTTATAACCCCCGCAAACGAAGTTTGTGGGGGTATATAGGAATCACCTTGTCCGTCTGTCTAGCTGTCTGTCTGTCTGTTAGCTGTCCATCCGTCCGTCTGTCTGTGCAAACGTGTCCGGTCCATATCTTTCTTACAGAAGGACATTAGAATCTACTACTCCACACAAAGATTGCCCATGACCTAAGGGTGTGTCATAACCTTGACCTAAGGTCATTTGGGGAAGTTCAAGGTCACTGGAAGAAAAATTTCATTATTCGTGTCCGGTCCATATCTTTCTTATGGATAAACTTGGTAGGTTCTCATTTCACACAAAGATTGCCCATAACCCAAGGGTGTGTCATGACCTTGACCCAAGGTCATTTGGGGAAGTTCAAGGTCACTGGAAGAAAAATTTCATAATTTGTGTCCGGTCCACATTTTTCTTAAGGAAAAACTTACTTCTGAAAAACCTAGGGGGGGTATTTTGTCCCGTTTGGACAGTTCTAGTTTTAATTCATTTTCTCAAGAATCATTCTGCCAATTATAAATCAAACTTGCAACAAAGTATCTTTCTATAAACTTTTCTGAGGATCATTGTTGAACTAAGTCACTCTGGATACATTATATCATTTATGTATTCTAAGATTATGCATGAAGTACAAGTATTTACATTGATTATATGCCAGTAGTTTAATAATTTTCTTTTAATATAAAGCGTCCATTACTTAATTAATCTTTTTTTTTTAATTCAATATCGTCAGTTCTAAAAACATTTATCAAAACTATATATATGTACAAACTCATAACTTTGAATTGAAAATGTTAACCGATTCTGACGAAAAGTCTTACCAACATGTAAGCAGTTCAATGTTAAATCTCTCTAAAATAACCTTGAAATATAAAACCTAGGTAGTACTTATAGACAAAACAACTTGTAAGCAAGTGTAAACAATAATTCAATAGATTCTTTTAAAATTCTTCATCTCTAGAACCACTGGACTAGAAAAGATAAAGAACTATATGCAGTAAATTACATATCTTTGCCACCACAAAAGTCAAATTTTGAAAAATTCTTGAAAACTGTAAAATCACATATTTTTTAGTCAAATTTTCGTTGTTTGAGGGAAAAGTTTTGGTTCATAGGATTTGATTTCATGGATGTAAAATTGTTAGAGTTAATGTAACTTTTTACATTTTGTGGTGGACATGAATTCTTTGGGGCTCTTTATACTTCAAAAACAAGGAAAATTAAACCCCCACGAAAATTTGTGATTTCACAGTATTCTGAATTCTATAAATTGATGAGAAATATCAATAACAGAAATTTTATAGTTTAAAGTAGTTTATTGACAATTTTTTTTTATGAGTACAAACTATTACGATTTTATATATTTTTAGCTCACCTGAGCTGAAGGCTCAAGTGACCTTTTCTATCACATTTTGTCTGGCGTCCGTTGTTTCCGTCTGCCTGAAAACTTTTCACATTTTCAACTTTTTCTCAAGAACTGCTGGGCCAATTTCAATCAAACTTGCCACAAAACTCCCTGGGTAAAGGGGAAATTAATTTTGTTAAATGAAGGGCCACCCCCTATTAATTGGAGATAGGGAATTTGATGAAAATTTGGTGGCATTTTTTAAAAATCTTCTTCTAGAACCACTGTGCCAGCAAAGATGAAACTTAGGGGGGAAACATCCTGGGGTGTGAGTTCAAATTTGTTCAAATCATGCCCCCCGGGGGGTGGGGCAGGGCCACAATGGCCGACCAAAGTTTTACATAAAAATTATAAAAAAATTTTTAAAATCTTCTTCTCAAGAATAACAAAGCCATAATTGATCATATTTGATATAGAAGCATCCTAAATTGTGTAGATTAATTTTTTCAAATCACAACCCCCGGAGGTAGGGGGGGCCACAATGGCCCACCAAATTTTACATAGAAATATATGGGAAAAATTTTTAAAAATCTTCTTCTCAAGAAAACAAAGCCATAATTGATCATATTTATATGGAAGCATCCTCAGGAGTGTAGATTAGGTTTGTTAAATCTCCCCCCCGGGGGTAGGGCGGGGCCACAATGGCCGACCAAAGTTTTACATAGAAATATTTAGAAAAATTTTTTAAAAAATCATCTTCTCAAGAATAGAAAAGGGTTGATTGGCCATGGGACTACTTTTGGATTTAAGTTTTTTAATAATAAACCAATTTCTACTTTTTCCTAGCCACAGTGCTCAGATTGGCCAGGGCTCATTTGGTTTTAAAATTTTTAGTAGTAAACCAATTTCTATTTTTTCCTAGCCACAGTGCTCAGGTGAGTGATGTTCCCATGGGCCTCTTTTTTAAAAGAGGAAAAAATGGACAAAATTTCAACAATTTTAGCTTTAAGGGGGTCCGGGTTTACTGCAAAAAAATTTTGAGAAAACATATCCTGAAAATTTTAAAAAATGTTCCTTAGACTTCACAGCGTATATTCTGCAATTTTTATTAATTTTGCCTACGTTTTTTAATGCTTATTATTGTAAACGCGGTATTGTTGTTAGTACTTTTTTTACGTTTTCTATTGAAATATATGGGAAAATGACGTTTTAAGCCATTTTTGTAAAATAGTTTCTTTTTAAAAAAGGGTTGGATAATTTTTTTAAAAACGTAGACGAATTAGTCAGGAATTTCAAAATATCAAGATGAGGTAAAATCAAAACTTTAATATAAAAAAATCAATCTGTCTTCTCGCTAGATTTTTTGCTAAATAAATTTTAAAGTTTTCTTTTATCTGCTAAAATTTGGTTTTTTTGGCGTTATTTACGTATATCTACAACGTCATCTGTTGAAATTAAGAGTACATTTACAAAAACGGTATAAAAATTTGACCTTTGGAATATGCAAGATTTAAAAAGTGAAAAGATACAAAGTTTTATTTTATTTATCATTTAATTTATTGCGGAGACATATTGGGGGGACTAGAAATTATCGGTATTTTTACTAGTATTGTGAAATCCATACTCTATCACTAAGTCAAAATGGAAGGTAAACACCCGGCATGAGAATTAAACATACAGCGACAACAACGCGAGTATAAATATTTTTACCTTTATTTAAAAAGGAAATTCATGGTCAATAGGATTTCAGGGAAACAAAAAATTTTATCACTTTTTTAAAACGAAAAAAAAAACATCCCGATACTGAGGAAATAACCGGGAGGAGGGGGGGGGGAGTACCAAACGTTTTTCATGTTAGTCGCAAGCAAGTATATGTCCCTAAATTCAAAATTTGTTTTTTTCGAATTCTCTGAATCAAATTTCAATACCCAAAATGGAGAACACTTGCATTTAGCTTTTACACTTTGAACTTTTTGTTATAAAAAAAAATTTTACAGAAAAAAATGATACTTGTAAATTGTTTACAGTGACTTATAGGTCTTAAGGGGTCGATCAAATTGATTTTAAAATGCATTTCACAATTTATTAGCCAGCAAAACAATGTGAAATTTCGAGCTTTAAATACATAACAACCAAACAATTATGATAATGATGATATAATTTTAAAAAAACCCAGAAAATACATTTTAAATTTCACCTGTTTTTAAAGATGAGGATTGATTCCATCCTAAAAGAAAGGCAAAAATTTTGGGGTTTGATTGGCAGTCATGATGCAAAACGCATGTTCACCTGAGTTTCAAATAACGCGTGCGCACATACATCCCCCCCCCCCCAAAATTTTTCCCCTAAGAATTTTTATTCATTATAACTTTTTTTCTGCATACAATAACTTTTACGCTGATTTTTTCTGATTGACTTTTTCCAGTTTATAAATTATTTTTTTCATTTGGTTTTTTTTAATTATCCTAAGATATTACAAATAATCACATCAGAATTAACTGAAATTTAATTATAAAACATGTACTTGTACAGGGTTTTCGTACAAAGCATGCACTTTGTATTAATTACTTATTTTTAAAACAAGTCATTTGCAGAAATTAAAAGGCAAACAACGTGACGTTGCCTTTGTGACGTAACTGAGCATAATAAATGTGCACAAAACAACCGCTCGAATCGCCGGTGTCCAAAATTGATGACAAAAACAAACCCGCGACCACCTTAAAAATTATAGAGAGCAAGTTTTCTCAGGAAAAATATTTACATATTTCAGACTGTTATGGATAATGGATATTATCATTGTACACATTATATAAAATTTGAGCCTGATCAGACCTGCGCTCGGGTTGAATGAAATTTTAAAACCATTTTCTTTTTTCTTTTATAATTATTTACACCTGTGTGATATCGACTTTTAACTACTGTAGATCACTAAATTTTCGTGAGATAGTCATTGACTCTTGATTAGCGAGACAAAATTTTCGCGAATCGTGGTTATTGCTCTAGATAATCATAAGGAATGCTATTATACGCGAGAATTAAATTTTCGCGAGCACACTGTCTCACGTAATTACGCGAAAATAATGTTCTCGCAAATAAAAATGATTTACAGTACTTTGAACTATATATATTCTATTTTTATAAACATGGGTTCCTCACTTCTTAAATGTTAGACGTAATTTCTCTGTGACATCATAAAGGGTTTATGTGCAATCAATGCATCAACGTGTGGCTTTGAGTTTGAAAAATAAAACATTAAACACAATAAAATTATAATGAGGCAAATACATGTATAAAATCTACATGTATGAATAAGTCACAAATGTACCCGTATTTATATCCTTATAAATGTTTAAAGATGATATGCACATTATTTCTTAAATAAATTTTGAATAACAGAATTTAAATATAAAGAACAAAATCTATTAAAAATATTCTCCTTAGTAACAGGAAAGTTGATGATATTTATATGGAGGCATTCTTAGGCAGTGTAGTTTTTTTTTTATTTTTTGATAGTGATGCATGTGAGTTTTCAGGGGCCATAGTTAAAGAATAGAGTTTTATGAAGCTAGAGGTGTTGTGAGTATTGAGCTCACTAAATGATACCCCCTGCCTCTCCTATGGGTATATAAGTCCATGTTTTGCACTGGGAGACCTGAAACAAGTGTCAGATCAAAAAGTAAAGTAGATCACAATGGCGATAAAAAAATCTGTGAAAGTTTCATTAGTTTAAAACTTCATTGAATGGTATAAGAGGAGATAAGAAATGAGTATCCCAAAGCGTAACAGACAGAGGGAAGGACATCCCAATCACTATATATACCCTGTCACCTTTAAGGGGGGGGGTATAATAAATAGAAATTTTACCGTACATTGACAAAAGTTTGTCCCCTTTCATTACTCACTCATAGAAATAAATAATTGAGGTAAAAATTAAGGCCCATGGGTGTGTTAAATTGTTATAAACAAAAATTTTGCCCTGTTTTGTAATATATCACTTTTGTTTTAATAATTCTTAATCAATATTTTGCTGAATGTATTACTTTAAAAAAATTCAAATTATAACATATATCTTTCTGAAATTTCAAGTTTTGTAAGACACATTAAATATATACATGTGTATATCATTTGTGATTTTTTAAATATATTTTTGACTTTTGATTACAAGGGAAAATATACACCCATTTTCATTTAAAAATTTCCCTTTCAGAAAAGAAAATTGTTAAAAGGGAAAAATGGCATTATATGAAGGCACTAAAAGATGATATAGCTGTGGCAGAGATTACAGAGGAAAAAGAAGAGTACCTGATTTGTCCTGTTCACAAGGGTTGAGGAGATAAGGACAAGTAAAAGAGGTCACAGTCTGAATAGCCATTTTAAAGCACAAAGAAAAACCTGAATTTTTGAGAGAAAAGTGATATACCTGCATGGCTGCCAAATTAATTCTGTTGTTGATATGAAATTAAATTTTTGGTTCAGTTTTGTTATTTTTGCAAAACCCTTCCCAGTGTTAAAAATTTTATCTCAGAAACACTGCTGTTAATTCTGTAGTGACAGCCTGAGGACTGGATGAGAACAGAATGGGAGCCTGTGGTTAGAAATGCCTAATTAATGAGGACCAATCATTAAGAAATCAAGTTAACGTTAATCTATGTCTCAAAATCTTATCTCATTTGTTGAATATAACAGTTAAAGTTAGAGGTCAAAAACTCCAAAGAACCAGAGTATGTAAAGTTAAACACTCCTAGTAATAATGAGGGTCTGTAGTAAGGTTATCCAGTCATCCCTCATCATAAGTACTTTATCTGTAGTTAAATATTCCAATCAAGCAGTATTTGTAGTTTAGTAACTAAGACAACCAGAATCTTATGCAGTTCAATTAGTCAACCAAAATTTCAGTTACATGACTGTATGCAATAATTTGTAGTGTAGTACTCCAGTTCAACTGTATCTGAGATCTCCCTTTTACAATAATTTGTAGTGTAGTACTCCAGTTCAACTGTATCTGAGAGTACTCCTGTATACAATAATTTGTAGTGTAGTACTCCAGTTCAACTGTATCTGTAGAGTACTCCGTATCAAAATTTTAGTTTAGACTCCAGTTTAACTGAATCTGTAGAGTACTCTTGTATGCAATAATTTGTAGTGTATACTCCAGTTTAACTGTATCTGTAGAGTTCTCCTGTATACAATAATTTGTAGTTAGACTCCAGTTCAACTGTATCTGTAAGATCCCGTATACAATAATTTGTAGTGTAGTACTCCCGTTTAACTGTATCTGTAGGTACTCCTTTTACAAAAATTTTTAGTGTAGTCTCCATTTAACAATCTGTAGAGTACTCCTGTATAAATAATTTGTAGTGTAGTACTACAGTTTAACTGTATATGCATGTAGTTTAGTACTCTGGTTTACAAGAATTTGTTGTTAATACTCCAATTTATAAAACTGTTGTTTAGTTCCATTTATAGGAATCTGTTGTTAAAATCCATTTTATAGGAATCTGTTGTTAAGTACTCCAATTTATAGGAATCTGTTGTTAAATACTCCATCTTATAGGAATCTGTTGTTAAGTACTCCAATTTATAGGAATCTGTTCTTAAGTACTCCAGTTTATAGGAATCTGTTGTTAATACCCATTTTACAAGAATATGTAGTTAATTATTCAAATTTACAAGAATCTTTAGTTAGTATTCCAATTTACAAGAATATGTTGTAAAGTAATCTATTTACAAGAATTGTAATTGATTACTCCAATTTACAAGAATCTGTAATGAATACCCAGTTTAAAAAATCTGTAGTTAGTCTAGTTGATC
>NW_026937063.1:0-7778 GCF_032062105.1 Saccostrea cuccullata
CAACTGTTTAGAAATTCTTTTCGTTTTTTGAGCTATTAGCAAAAGAAATATTTAGGGGCAAACTCTTCAACTCCTTAATGGGGACGTTTAGCAAAAAATGAAAGGTTGCATATGTTCAGAACATTATTTAGAACATTCTTTGTTCAATATTGCTTCTCAAAATATTTCTGCCTTTCGACATAAAAAGCATAAAAGATTTTGCATTCTGGCCCCTTGTGGCCCCTACTTATTTAACATACGACATTAAAATTATAATTTGTAATTGTAGATTGTTGAGATAAAGATCTTTGCTTCAGTAACATATTACAAAATATTAACTAATAAAGAGTTATCGATTGAAGACTTTTGGCCCCTATAGGCCCCTAATTCTAGTGCCCAGCCCCTTTTTCTGGATCTCATCTTAAAGATCTTAGGATTTTAAACATTTTTTGTTCAACAATGAATCAGAAATTCTTTTTCGTTTTTGAACTATTAGTAAAAGAAATATTTAGGGGCCAACCCTTCAACTCCTTAAAAGGGATGTTTAGCAAACAATGAAAGGTTGCATATTGTTTAGAACAATATTTTGAACATCTTTTGTTCAAGACTGCTTATCAAAATATTTCTGCCTTTCGAGATATAAAGCATCAAAGATTTAGCATTTTGGCCCCTTGTGGCGCCTAATTATATACCATACGACATAAAAATCATAACATATAGTTGTAGATGGTTGAGATAAACATCTTTGCTTCAGAAATGTTTTTCAAAATATTAACTAATAAAGAGTTATTGATTGAAGACTTTTGGCCCCCCTTGGCCCCTAATTTGAGTGCCCAGCCCCTTTTTCAGGATCTCATCTTAAAGATCTTAGGATTTTAAACATTTTTTGTTCAACAATGAATCAGAAATTCTTTTTCGTTTTTGAGATATTAGCAAAAGAAATATCTAGGGGCCAACCCTTCAACTCCTTAATGGGGACGTTAAGCAAAAAATGAAAGGTTGCATTTTGTTCAGAACATTATTTCAAACATCTTTTGTTCAATATTGCTTATCAAAATATTTCTGACTTTCGAGATATAAAGCGTCAAAGATTAAGCATTCTGGCCCCTTGTGGCCCCTTATTATGTAACATACGACATAAAAATCATACTATATAGTTGTAGATGGTTGAGATAAACATCTTTGCTTCAGTAACATATTACAAAATATTAACTAATAAAGAGTTATCGATTGAAGACTTTTGGGCCCTCTTGGCCCCTAATTCGAGTGCCCAGCCCCTTTTTTATGATCTCATTGTACAGCTCTTAAGATTTTGAACATTTTTTGTTCAACAATAAATCAGAAATTCTTTTTCGTTTTCGAGCTATTAGCAAAAGAAATATTTAGGGGCCAACCGTTCAACTCCTGAAAGGGGACGTTTAGCAAAAAATGAAATGTTGCATATTGTTAAGAACATTAATTTGAACATCTTTTGTTCAATATATCTTATCAAAATATTTCACACTCTCGAGATATAAAGCGTCAAAGATTTAGCATTCTGGCCCCTTGTGGCCCCTAATTATGTAACATACGATATTAAAATTATAGATTTTGATTGCGATTTTCATTCTAAAATAATGATTTACCACAATCTGTAAAAAGATATTGAACATTAAAGACTTTTAAAAACTGGCCTTTTGCCCCTTACGCCCCCTAATTTTAGGAATCAGTCCTTTTAATTCAAATCATCTTAAAGATCTTAAGATTTTGAACATTTTGTGTTTAACAACTATTCAGAAATTCTTTTTCGTTTTTGAGATATTAGCAAAACAAATATTTAAGGGGTCAAACCTTCAACTCCTTAATGGGGATGTTAAGCAAAAAATGAAAAGTTGCATATTGTTCAGAACATTATTTTAACATCTTTTGTCAAAATATTTCTCCCTTTTGAGATATAAAGCATCAAAGATTTTGCATTCTTGCCCCTTGTGGCCCCTAATTATGTACCATGCGACATGAAAATCATAATATATAGTTGTAGATGGTTGAGATAAACATCTTTGCTTCAGTAATGTATTACAAAATATTAACTGATAAAGAGTTATCGATTGAAGACTTTTGGCCCCTCTTGGCCCCTAATTTGAGTGCCCAGCCCCTTTTTCTTGATCTCATCTTAAAGATCTTAAGATTTTGAACATTTTGTGTTCAACATTTGTTCAGAAATTCTTTTTCGTTTTTGAGCTATTAGCAAAAGAAATATTTAGGGGCCAACCCTTCAACTCCTTAATGGGGACGTTTAGCAAAAAATAAAAGGTTGCATACTGTTCAGAACATTATTTTGAACAACTTTTGTTGAATATTGCTTATCAAAATATTTCTCCCTTTCGAGATATAAAGCATCAAAGTTTTGCAATCTGGCCCCTTGTGGCCCCTAATTATGTACCATGCGACATGAAAATCATAATATATAGTTGTAGATGGTTGAGATAAACATCTTTGCTTCAGTAATGTATTACAAAATATTAACTGATAAAGAGTTATCGATTGAAGACTTTTGGCCCCTCTTGGCCCCTAATTCGAGTGCCCAGCCCCTATTTCTTGATCTCATCTTAAAGATTTTAAGATTTTAAACATTTTGTGTTCTACAACTATTCAGAAATTCTTTTTCGTTTTTGAGCTATTAGCAAAAGAAATATTTAGGGGCCAACCCTTCAACTCCTTAATGGGGACATTTAGCAAGAAATGAAAGGTTGCATACTGTTTAGAACATTATTTTGAACAACTTTTGTCAATATTGCTTATCAAAATATTTCTCCCTTTCGAGATATAAAGCATCAAAGATTTAGCATTCTTGCACCTTGTGGCCCCTAATTATGTACCATGCGACATAAAAATCATAATATATAGTTGTAGATGGTTGAGATAAACATCTTTGCTTCAGTAATGTATTACAAAATATTAACTGATAAAGAGTTATCGATTGAAGACTTTTGGCCCCTCTTGGCCCCTAATTTGATCTCATCTTAAAGATCTTAAGATTTTGAACATTTTGTGTTCAACAACTGTTCAGAAATTCTTTTTCGTTTTTGAGCTATTTGCAAAAGACATATTTAGGGGTCAACCCTTCAACTCCTTAATGGGGACGTTTAGCAAAAAATGAAAGGTTGCATACTGTTCAGAACATTATTTTGAACAACTTTTTGTCCAATATTGCTTATCAAAATATTTCTCCCTTTCGAGATATAAAGCATCAGAGATTTAGCAATCTGGCCCCTTGTGGCCCCTAATTATGTACCATACGACATGAAAATAATAATATTTAGTTGTAGATGGTTGAGATAAACATCTTTGCTTCAGTAATGTATTACAAAATATTAACTGATAAAGAGTTATCGATTGAAGATTTTGGCCCCTCTTGGCCCCTAATTCGAGTGCCCAGCCCCTTTTTTATGATCTCATCGTACAGCTTTTAAGATTTTGAACATTTTTCGTTCAACAATTAATCAGAAATTCTTTTTCGTTTTTGAGCTATTAGCAAAAGAAATATTTAGGGGCCAACCCTTCAACTCCTTAATGGGGACGTTTAGCAAAAAATGAAAGGTTGCATACTGTTTAGAACATTATTTTGAACAACTTTTGTTCAATATTGCTTATCAAAATATTTCTCCCTTTTGAGATATAAAGCATCAAAGATTTAGCATTCTGGCCCCTTGTGACCCCTAATTATGAACCATACGACATAAAAACCATAATATATAGTTGTAGATGGTTGAGATAAACATCTTTGCTTCAGTAATGTATAACAAAATATTAACTGCTAAAAAGTAATCAATTGAAGACTTTTGGCCCCTCTTGGCCCCTAATTTGAGTGCCCAGCCCCTTTTTCTTGATCTCATCTTAAAGCTCTTAGGATTTTGAACACTTTTTGTTCAATACCTATTCAGAGATTCTTTTTCGTGTTCGAGTTATTAGCAAAAGAAATATTTAGGGGTCAGCCCTTCAACTCCTTAATGGGGACGTTAAGCAAAAATTTAAATGTTGCATGTTGTTTAGAACATTATTTTGAACATCTTTTGTTCAATATTACTTATCAAAATATGTCCCACTTTTGAGATATAAAGTGTCAAAGATTTAGCATTCTGGCCCCTTGTGGCCCCTAATTATGTAACATATGAAATTAAAATCATAATATACAGTTGTAGATTGTTGAGATGAATATTTTTGCTTCAATATTGTATAACAAAATATTGATCATTTAAGAGTTATCGAAAAAAGACTTTTAGCCCCTTTTGGTCCGTAATGTGATGAGTCAGCACTTTTTCATTGATATCATTTTAAGGATCTTGTCATTCTGCACAAATTTTGTTCAATATGTTATAACAAAATAATTATACTTTAAAAGATTTGATGCAAAATGTCTTAAAAAATCAGTCATGATTCGAGTCCTAAATTTTGACCCCTACCGAGCCTCCATACTAGGCACTTCCGGAAAATATCATGACCCAGGTGCAACATGGCAACATGTCCTCTATCATCCCTGAAAATTTCAGCTTTCTAGCTTGAGCCGTTTTTGAGTAACGCGACAGACACGGAGGTCCTCTAAATTTCGATCAAAGGGCGATAACTCTCGACTGAAAAGGAATTTCCAAAAAAGGACTTGCCGGAATTAACTTCAGATGTCAATGCATCAACCATGAAAATTTGGATAAAATCGGTCGAGCCATCTCCGAGAAATCCTCTGCACAAATTTTGTAAGAAGAAAAAAGAAGAAAAATAACTAGATGAGATCTCGTTGCGAGCAACGAGTGGGTCTTCCGTCCAATTCTTGATGAGATGAGATAAGATTTTGATTGCGATTATCATTTTAAAATAATGATTCACCACAATCTGTAAAAAGACATTGAACATTAAAGACTTCTAAAATCGGCTTTTGGCCCCAAATGGCCCCTAATTTTAGGAATCAGCCCTTTTTCTTCATATCATCTCAAAGCTCTAAGGATTTTGATCACTTTTTATTCAACAACTATTTAGATACTCTTTTTCGTTTTCGAGTTATTGGCATCAGAAAAATTTAGGGACCAACCCTTCAACTCCTTAATGGGGACACTTAGCAGAAAATGAAAGGTTGCATATTGTCCACAATATTATTCTGAACATCTTTTGTTCAATATTACTTATCAAAATATTTCTCTCTTTCGAGATATAAAGCGTCGAAGATTTAGCATTCTGGCCCCTTGTGGCCCCTTATTATGTACAATACGACATAAAAATCATAATATATAGTTGAAAATGGTAAAGATAAACATCTTTGCTTCAATAATGTATATAGAATATCAACTGCTAAAGAGTTATCGATTGAAGACTTTTGGACCCTCTTGGCCCCTAATTTGAGTGCCCAGCCCCTTTTTCTTGATTTCATCTTAAAGCTCTTAAGATTTTACAAACTTTTTGCTCAAAAACTTTTAAGAGATTCTTTTTCGTTTTCAATTTATTTGCAAAAGAAATATTTAGGGGCCAACCCTTCAATTCCCTAAAGGGGACGTTAAGCAAAAAATGAAAGGTTGCAATTTGTTCAGAACATGATTTTGAACATCTTTTGTTCAATATTACTTATCAAAAAATTTCTCTCTTTCGAGATATAAAGCGTCGAAGATTTAGCATTCTGGCCCCTTGTGGCCCCTTATTATGTACCATACGAAATAAAAATCATAATATATAGTTGTAGATTGTTGAGTTAAACATTTTTGCTTCAGTAATGTATAACAAGATATTGACTGTTAAAGAGTAATCGAAAAAAGACTTTAAGCCCCTTTTGGCCCCTAATTTGAGTGCCCAGGCCCTTTTTCTTGATTCCGTCTGAAAGCTCTTACGATTTTAAACACTTTTTGTTCAACAACTATTCAGAGATTCTTTTTCGTTTTCGAGTTATTTGCAAAGAATATATTTAGGGGCCAACCCTTCAACTCCCTAAAGGGGACGTTTAGCGAAAAATGAAAGGTTGCACATTGTTCAGAACATGATTTTGAACATCTTTTGAGAGAATATTACTTTTCAAAATATTTTCAGTTCCATCACATAAAGCGTCAAAATTTAGCATTCAAAGGGCGATAACTTTTGGCCCTTAATTATGTAATATACGATATAAAAATCATAATAAACAGTGGAAGATTGTTGAGTTAAACATTTTTGCTTCAGTAATGTATAACAAAATATCGACTGTTAAAGAGTTATCGAAAAAAGACTTTTAGCCCCTCTCGGCCCCTAATGTGACGAGTCAGCACTTTTTTCTTGATATCATATTAATGATCTTGTTATTCTTCACAAATATTGCTCAGTTTGTTTTAACAAAATAATTATGCTTTAAAAGATATGATACAAAATGTCTCGAAAATCCACTCTTGATTCGTGTCCTATATTTTGACCCCTACCGAGCTTCCATACTAGGCACTTCCGGAAAATTTGAAAACCATTGTGCACATTGGCAACATGTCCTCTATCTATGGTAAAAATTTCAGTGTTCTAACGTTAGCCGTTCTTGAGTTCTGGTGATGACAAGGAGGTCCTCTAAATTTTGATTAAAGGGCAATAACTTCCGACCGGAAGTGATTTTCGAAAAAATGAGAAAAACGGATCAGGTTTAGTTGACGACACATCTTTCCTGAAAATTTCAAGTTAATCAATCGAGCCATCTCCGAGAAATCTTCTGCACAAAAATTGTAAGAAGAAAAAGAATAATAACTAGATGAGATCTCGTTGCGAGCAACGAGTGGGTCTTCCGTCCAATTCTTGATGAGATGAGATAAGATTTTGATTGCGATTTTCATTTTAAAATAATGATTTACCATAATCTGTAAAAAGACATTGAACATTAAATTTTTTAAAAAATCGGCCTTTTGCCCCTAACGGCCCCTAATTTTAGGAATCGGCCCTCTTTTTTCATCTTAAAGATCTTAAGATTTTGAACATTTTGTGTTCAACAATTGTTCAGAAATTCATTTTCGTTTTTGAGATATTAGAAAAAGGAATTTTTAGGGGTCAACCCTTCAACTCCTTAATGGGGACTTTTAGCAAAAAATGAAAAGGTTGCATATTGTTTAGAACATTATTTTGAGCAACTTTTGTTCAATATTGCTTATCAAAATATTTCTCCCTTTCGTGATATAAAGCATCAAAGATTTAGCATTCTGGCCCCTTGTGGCCCCTAATTATGTAACATACTTTATAGATCGTGTTTATATTGGACTAGCACAAGTGATAAACAAGGACAAATTGAAAATATTCTGTGTGAAACAAGAAGAGAAGTATGTCCTTTAACTGAATTTTGCAGGGGGATTGTGTGTAGTTTATCAAATTTTGTATGAATCGCGATAAAGAGTGAAAAATACCCCTTATTATGCAGGTAAGTTGAATTTCTCGTAAAATATTTTCTTAACGAGTAAAAATTAAACCTGCCCCCAGCACTTTCTATGTACCAGAGATCACGATTAACTAATCTGTGTAAAAACTTTGCACAATATTTTCGTTTTGCACTTGTGCCGAAGCGATTTTTGTGCAACATTTAGGAATGTCATAAATGTCCGTCACGTGATCAACACGGTCATGTGACATGACAAAAATGCATAATTATAATACCTGATTAAACTATTATCTCAAGTTGACTGCAATTTCAAGCACGGATTGCATATCAAAATTAAAATCCAGCACAAAATAAAATGTATTTTTAAAGGCATTTTATGCCTTCGGACAGCCTTATCATCACTGCGTAAACATCTTTGCTTCAGTAATGTATAACAAAATATTGACTAATAAAGAGTTACAAA
>NW_026937064.1:0-7673 GCF_032062105.1 Saccostrea cuccullata
TTAACATATATGACTATGACTTGAATACTAGGTAACACTTAATAAAACATTCACATTAATTTACAGAACTGAAAGAATCTCTCTAAAAATTAAAGATTTAACAATCTAAAAATTAACAAATTTTTGCTACATATTTATAAAATAATGCAGTATCAAATTTTAATTCACGAGTATATTTATTGGGAGTAAAGTGAAATTAATTTAAGAACTATTTCTTGGAATACAAAGGGCAAAAGAGTTATCTCTCTTTATACAGTTATAAAGTTATATTTTCCTTGAAATAGTTCCAACACAGGAAACTAACCTTTCTGAAGAGATATTGAAAGAAATAAACAGATCATCTTTTTTGCATAGCTTTGCTGTTGAAATTTTTTCAATTTTGTGCTCATGAAACAACACAAAGGTGAACAGATCTGTTTGAGAGCTGATGAAAAGATATTTGTACCCCAATCAATGTTCTATCTCTACTGCTACTGTATAACAATGTGACCTCTTTCTTTTCTTGCTCCCACTGCTGACACGGCCCCATTCTTTGCCTTGTCCAGTGATACTCTCTCTTTGGTGCTGTAATCCTCCTCCATGTTGGAATCATCAGAATCGTCGCTCCCAAGTGCATCATTTTCTTCCTCGTTGAAAACGATTTTCATTGGCTTTGTTTTGACGGATTTCCTCGACTTCCTGGTGATCCCTGTTTTTTGTGTCTTCTTCTCTTCCTTTTTGTTGTCCTGTGGTAGTGTGTCCAGTTTCTCTGGTGTCCCACTGTTGCTGTGCTCCGGGGAGTCAATATCCAGGGGAGGGACATTGGACGTGTTGTACAGGTAGGGAGTAAGGAGAGGAGGGGCCGGGTTCTGCTCAGAAAAGTCTGAGGGGGATAGGTGAGCCCTAATGATGTCTGCTGTTGTGACCGACTCTTCAATGGATATATTTGTTGAGGAGGAAGACGTATTGGAAGACTTCATCTGTGAAGGTGTCACATTATGAAGAAGAAGAGGCTTGTTCTTCGTTTTCAATCTCTTATGAAGCTCCTTGGGTGGAACATTTGGTTGCTCTAACCTCAGCTCATGGTATCTTAGAAAGCACTCCTTGTCGGATTTGCATAGTGGTATATCACAAGCAAGGCACTTGAAATATGACTTGATCTGCCACCCCGATTTTGTTTTCAAGCGTTGAATGTCACAGTATGCACATGCTTTCTTACTACCTTCAATCCTAATCAGCCTATGTCCTGGTAGCACTTCATCATAAAATTTCAGATCTGTGCCATCAAATTTCATTTCATTGCGGTCAAATTTGACCTCACCTTGTTCCTCACTCACAGCATAGGGACCTCTAGTTTCTACACTGTGCCAGGAACCCTTCTCCGTACTGTTCTCATTCTCACCTGGAAAACAAGACACTCTTTCATTGACACTAAAATATTTATACATCTGTAATTTAAAATTTCTTATAAAATCTCACAAACAATTGGCATCAGTGAATTACTGAGAAAGCAATGCAATAAATATTTTACATAACACGATATATCTCTTGTTGAAGAACTTTTGAAATATGAAGATAAATCTGAATACTGGATCAGGAGATTTTTTTTTTTTTTTTTAAATATCTGATATTGAACTCAGAAATAATTATGACTTGTATTCATTTATAAAGGTATGTTTAAGAACAAGATGAATTGTAAGAATTCTGAAGAGTTATGAAAGACAGAATGAGATACAGGGTATATATTAATATATAGACTTGCCTGATTTTGTTCAAGTGATAAAGGGAGAGAATTCAGTTCATGCGGAGTTAGTACTCTTTGAGACACACACATCAGAATGCTGCTGGTATATTTTCATGCACTGAAAAATCAGCCTCTCTGTGGCACATGTCCAATCCAATACTCAGTCACATCCAGCTGCTTAATGCACCATTTCTCACATGTATAACTTCAGAAGTGAAGCATTTGTAACTCAATGACATGCTTGTACACAATAATACTTAATTTATGCTCAAAAACGTTTCCCAATGCACCAATTCATACACTCAGAGAGCACTTTTTCATCCCATAAAATGTTTCACTAATATTGATTACCAAAAATTTAATACGCTGTGTTCTGAATATAGAGACCTATAACAATTTCATTCAGGGTTTATCAGTTAGGCCATTCCAAGTTTTTTCTCTGTTTAGCGTCCACCCATCTTTGAAAAACCTACCTACCTATTCGCAAAAAAACACACAAGCCAAAACATAAAACACAGGCCTAAAAGTCATAAAAATGACGCCCTTAAAATGATTTGATCTAACTAAACTGCTTTAATGGAAGAGATATCTATTCTTAAGCAAAAACAAGGGATTAAATGCTTAAAATACACCCAATATACCTTAGTGTACAGAATTATTTGGAGAAATTTACAAAAATTCAAAAATTTCGACTAAATTAATCAATTTCAGGACTCCTGATGTTGTGTGTTTTTTCTTATATGGGGTGTCAAAAACCAAGGCGCACGTGGACGCTAAACATAGAAAAAACTTGGAATGGCCTTAATAACAGTCAACATTTAAACATGCATAACACAACCTGTTCAAACCACATTTTTTAATCTCAGAGTATGTTTTAACATAGTCATGTACATGTTTATTAATATCAAAATTTATTTTCTTCAAGAATTCAAGCTCAAGGTAAATTTATTTTCTTCTACTGTTTGTCAATTATTACCAGTCAATCAAATGCCCTAAACCTTGCTAGATAGCTTTCACAAAACTGTACTCACTATTTTCTACATCTAATAATGTCAATTACGGAATATGAAAGCAAGATTTTTAAAAATCCAATCATGAATAAATACTCATATTTGATGAATCAAAATTTTATTTTAAGCAATTCAAGAAAAGAGATAGCAGCCTCCAATGATTAATGGGTCATTAGAATCTATATAGAGCAAATTTCAAACAAAAACCAAAAAAATCAATGTATAGCCATCTTCACCAGCCAAGGGTTTCTGATACGCTACTCTCCTCATGAACCCTTGTCATACAAGAAGTCAAAAGACGGGATTTTTCGTCACGTGATCTCGAATCTATCATGTACAGCACACAGATTGTGTCATCGACAGAAATAAAGACATGTGTTTAAAAAAAATTAAATCAATTTTTTTTTCAAGAATAATTAAGAAGCAATAATTGAGTTATGTTTATTTATTATCTATGGTAAAAATCTGAACTTCAATATAGATTCTTAATCACGTATTTAGAAGATATTGGATGACACCATAGCTATTCATAGAATTGCATGTTATCTTACGACTGTTGTTTACTTGCGTTTTTCATTCCCGAGATTAAAGAGTCAAGAAGTGTCCCGAACACAAATATCGTCATTTAAAAAAAACAATTGCTGATTGCTCGGCCGGGTGTGTCGAATCCCAATCAGAACTCGAGAAAAAAAACCCAACTTTTATCAACACCGTATGCCAAGGGTTCATGAGGAGAGTAGCGTACCAGAAACCCTTGGCTAGCGAAGATGATGTATAGCTATCTTTTAAACTGGAAATAAAAAATTATAAGGTAATTTTTGGGGGATAAATTAAAAAAAATTCAAGAATAAATTAATATAAGATTTATATCGCATTGTGCAGATCAATCAATCACTCTCTGCACCATTTTCAAACTTTTGAAATACCCCTTATTGAAATGAAGAAAAACATACATGCCCATGCTGTTACATGTTGGTAAAATATAAATTATCATTTGAAACATACATAAACAGGTATACAAATAAATGTAAAAGAAAAAAGATAAATATTCAGAGAAAAAGAGATCAAGAGAGTCTCTGACAATTCTTTACAAATAGCAACAAACAAAAGTGGAGGTTAATTTACAGCATTAATGCATATCAAGATCCTTGACTCAACCATGTAATCATGATTCCCATTTTGAAAATACAGTTGTATTAAGTGTTTTAGATCTCCCTGATTTATAAAATTTTCCCCTACTCCCTGCACTGGTAAATGTGAGGGAGATGTGACATCTCCTGAAATTCAGGGTCTAAGTTGGTCCCTGCTTTTCACATTATTACAAAAAGCATTTCCCTTTCCTATTCTCTCCGTGTGGATCTCTTTCTCTGTCTTGTTATACAGAGTCATATTTTACAGAAATAAGCTTTAGAAGCGTTAAACTCACCAGCCTGACCCCCAATCCATGAGGCCTCACTCCCAGGGTCACCTGTGAAGCTGTCATCGGGGGGAGGTTCCTCTATCTCTAGGTCACTAGACACTTCCTCCTGCTGCTCACTGTCCGTGTCCGGGCGACGGACCATGACCATCCCCTGATCCTGGACCTCCACGTACGGCGTGCTGACTCCCGGCTCTTTCTTCACGATGGAGGGGTCTGGACTGGTAGTTAGACTTGATTGAGTTTCTGACCGACTCTTCATTCTGCAATTGTAAACAAACAATTTAAAGATGTATATGTTATTTTGAAAAGAATATCAATTGCTCACCACTTTTTTAAAGAGTTAAAACTTTTTTCAAGTTTTATCTAAATTTTAAAATACAAATGACACTAAATTTTAAAGCAATCTATGAATATGGTGCAACTGTTCAAAGCTGGTGCTTATTTTTTATTAAGATATTGATGATGGTTTAATAGATGGCTAAAATATCTAAGGATATGGAAATGTTCACCAACCCCACTTCCTCTTCAGCATTAGAGGTTGATATGGTGTCTTTCACAAAAGTTGGAAACTGTGCAGGACCAACAGGCACCATGGTGGGGCTTCCTATGGCAAAGGACTTTGATGGTGGTACCATGGTGGCTCCATAACCCCTGACCCCCACTCCTGCTATGAAGATGGGAGAGTCTGACCGGTTGTCCACTGTTTCGGTGGGAAACGGCCCTGAGAGGGGAGGTTTGTTAGGGATCCTTGAGATCAAAGAAGGAGATGAGGTACGGTGTGTGTTACCCATATTAACCACTTGGACATTTATATCTGGCGTTATCTGACTGGCTATTGAGACAGACATAGCCGATGACGTGTCCACCACTTGTGACGACCCAGGAGAAGCATTCTTATCCACATGGTGGATCTGCACGCCGTCTTCCACCACGTCCACACCACCATTAGGCCTTCTGGACACGCTAGCAGGGCCGATTTTATATGGACGGTTGTGATCTTTGGGACTGTTAAAATTTGAAGGACCTGACAGATCATCAGTTTTGGGGTTAGCACCAAAGGATGGGGAGTCAGAGTTGAGTATTTTCTGTCGTTTCCCGCCCTGACTTGTGATTTTAGAGTCTATTGATCTCTTGTTGGATTTCTCACTAAATTTCAACATATCAGTCTGTCTAACATGCTTGAATTCAACATGATCATAATAGTCATACTTGTACTGAGAGGACGAATTCAGACATTTGTAAAAATCGGAGCAGCATTTAATGACACTGTCCACTTGAAGAATTCGTCCAATTTTTTCAATGTCTTTATAGTTATCTTCAGTCAAAACCATGCATCCCTCATATAAATACTGTAGAAATGTGGTGATGGATTCCTCTTTTATGTCAGAAGCAAGCCTTATTTCCAGATGAGATCCAACTGACGCACTCTCCATGGACTTAAGCATAGGACAAGCTGCCACAAGAACCAAACGATGGGCCTGTAAAGGTCAAATATAGGTTAATGAATAGAATGTCATTAATTGAAATTATATTATATTTAGTTATCAATACTGCATGATACAGTGAAAAACTGTCCAATCCAACATGAGCAATCCATTTCACTGTGAATTCCAACCTTAACTTTCATTCTCATTTAACTATTTTCTTCACACTGTATTTTGAAACTTATGTACTTTTTCCACCTGAGTCACTCAGGTGACTTAAAAATTAATGATACTAACATGTTTATAAAAATCCATCATTTCTGTGTACACTTAAAATGATTTTCCTTTTATGTTCAAGTTCATTGTAAAGTCACACAAATAATTACTGTTAATGTGAGCATTATGAACATGATGAACCCACTTTCCCATGTCAGAAAAACCTTTCATTGATTTTTTTTCCTGATGTATTTTGAATAGAAAAATTTGAATTTAAATAAAATAATGATATAACTATTGATTTTTTAATTTTTTGGAAGTTCATTACTCTTGAACTTGTTTTCTATCTTGAGCTACATGTAACTTTCCAAGATATTCCCTCAGGATTATTTTTTTTATAAACTCAACAGCTTAAGTTATTTCATACCCCCAGCAACATTTCAATGATTAAAATAATGAAAAGTGCATTTAATTAAAAAAAGGTAAAATTAGATTTCCCCTTATATCTTTATTCACATTTGAATTTTTCTTGTTTCAAATTACAAAATTTCATTCCTGGAGTTTATGAATTTTTATACAAGAAATTAAAAAATAAAAATACATGTATGTTATTTGTTAATTATCATTGACAAGAATAATATAGACAATATACAAATTTTAGTACATTCAAAATTTCAAATTTATATCATGATAAACATGAATGATAAATCTTAAAACAAAGACTTAAAAAATTCCAGCTGTCATCAAAATAAATCATGTTTTAGATGAAATCAAAGTTTATTTATACATTTAAATGGTATATAATGACCATCAATCCAAATCAATACTATAAAATTATCTATGAGGCATCACCATAGAAAGTTTTATCAGTTGTGAAAACACTTAACATGCATCTCATTTTTTTAGTCAGTATCACAAAAATAGCACACATGTGGCTATCTAAGCAGAGCTACACAGTCCTAACATCTGTTGAGAATTAGCCAGGCCAGTCCTGATAACAAGAGACCAGCCCCTCTAGTCTAAGACAAAACATGTGTGTACCTTAGCTGTGATGGATCCTGCTTTAATAATGGCATCACACAGGGCTTGGTTCTTCCACATCTGGGCCAACTCACACAGCAGGGAACTGCAGTGAATTTGGTTCATGTAAACCTTGTGTTGTGTCATCTTAATTTTTTTGGTATATCTGCTCAATAATATTCTTCAAGCTTCAATTCTAAGAAACCTGTTTCAAAAGAAAGATACACTGTAATTACATTTATGCACGTACAATGTACATGATGTACCTAGTAAATGATTCTCTATATTAAAATTTACATCTAATAGTAAATCTTTAAAAAATTGTCAGTGTCTACAAACCATTTTTATTTTTTGATATATGGAATTAACCTCCCTTAATTTCACGTATACTCTTACAGAACCTATCCTGCAGATGCCAGGTTTAATTGTTAGCAAAAAACTTGGACTTATTAATACACACATTCACACATCATACAATTTTGAAATTTATAGGCCCTATATATCTTGCTGAAATATCTGTGAATATAATTTTACAATTTCAAAATCATCATTCATGTGTAAATGTGAATGGATAAACTGTAAAACAGCAGAAAATTCAAGATCTCCATGAACCATTCTCCACACAGACTTTTTGTCTGAATCATAAAGAGGTAAGATTTACAAACACTTTCAAAGTTATCAAAGGCACAATTTGGCTGTTCAAAATTATTTTAGATACTTTCTTAATCATGTTAATTTCTCCATTGAAATAATATTTTTTAAAAAAAATTGGTTCAACTACCAATAAACATACTTACATTGCAGTAAGATCCGCCACTCAGTTTTCTGATAAACATTGGCTCACCACACACTGTCTGCAG